>NC_069504.1:1075560342-1075862842 GCF_027579735.1 Bombina bombina
TACTATTAGTATGTGAGGTGAATGTTTTTTTGTTGTTAATCTGTTATGATAGACATGGTCACTTACAACACAAAGGGCTCGGTTTATCAATCAAAGGTGGACAGGGGCATACATATTGGCCCCTGTCCCCCCCAGCTCTCCTCTGGCGGCCAGCTATCCACTGCCGGAATTTAACATTACACAACAGTGCTATTTTGCGCTTGCGTGCAATCCCGGCCTCTGTCCCTGCACAACCAATCATGTATGGGCAGGAGCCTCTAATCTCCCGGTCGGACGAGACTGGGGAGATTGAAAGACCCCTCCTAAGAGGTGGAGAAGAGGGTAGGAAAGCAGCGGTCTGATGACCTCTGCTTGATAAATCATGACTGCAGGATCTCTTGTGAGAACCTGCAGTAATAGAGAGAAGAATGCTTGATAAATAGAGCCTAAAGGGTTCTGCTGCATTTGCACTGCCTGTGCTAACTTATTTTTTCTCATTCTTTGTTTCCCTAAGATTACTGGGTGTATATTTTTTTAACTTTAATTTTGTGAAAGATTTTCCAGAATAAGGAAATATTTTTGAGCATGCTTTCATTTCACCAGCTGTCTCACTGTCAGAAATGCATTTATTTCTCTTTCAACATTTTAATTTTTCAATTTGAAAAGGTCATGGAGAGCTTTCTGAAATGCTTCTTGTATTTCCTTTTTTCTTTCTTTCTTTCTTTCAAAATACACTTCTGTTTAAATGTTCTATTTTGGGTGAAGGCTTTAGGTTGTACCAAAAGGTATATTTTTAAATGTATGCTGGGGGGGGGGGTGTTACTCAAGTATGAAGATATCTTCTAATGTCTGTTTCTTTTATAAAAAAAAATATATTAAATATCAGAGCCTTCAGAATACAGTTTGATCTAAAAATGCAATCTATTTTTGTTTGATTTCTCAGTAAACTATTTCTGTTAACATATTTTATCAATTTAAAAATTCACAATTCACAAAGATGAAGATCATAATGTCAATATATATTGCCCAAAACTCTATATTCTTTTCAAATTTTCTCCATATATATGGTTCACGTCAAATCTCAGTATGCTCAAGTATACTAAGTTAAAGAGAATTGAGAAATATCTAAGTATCAAAATTGTAAACGGTTTTAAAATTAGATAAACATAAATTACATTATCAATGTTTCATTTTTTCTTTCAAATCCCTTTTAATTAGCATTATTGCTTAGAATACTGAGCATCTTTACATATTAGGAGATATATAGAGACATAAAAGTAGAAGATTTAGGGTCTTATTACAAGTAGAGCGCTATATATTGCTTAAATGAAAGTAATATTAGCGCTCCATTGTATAATACCAGCGCATGCTAATGTGTGCTGGTATTACAAGTTTTCAGCAATGCAAACGCGACCTCACATTCGCATTGCTTAGGAAGCATTGGTTCATGAGAGCGCACTTCCATAGGCTCCTATGGGAGCCTTTTTCTGATGTATATAATCATATACAAATATATTTACTGGAAACACATAGATCCCACCAGTGCCGTTTATTTGTCTGCCGCACATCGATAAATGCAGACAGCATATGCTGTCGGCATTGATCATTGCTCAAGCAATTCTTGTGAACTGCTTGTGCAATGCCGCCCCCTGCAGATTCGTGGCAAATTGGCCACTAGCAGGGGGTGTAAATCAGCCCAATCGTATAGGATCGGGTGGATTGAAGACCGCAGCCTCAGAGGCAGCGGACAAGTTGTGGAGCAGTGGTCTTCAGACCGCAGCTTCATAACTACTGTTTCCAGCAAGCATGAAGGCTTGCGTGGAAACAGGAGCATCAAGCTCCATTCGGAGCTTGATAATTCGGCCCCTAAGGATGTATTGAGTGGTGGTGATTTAATGAGCTTAGTGATTGGTTTACAGTATTTCTCACCAAGAATCCAATGAACTAAAAGTCTGAAATCTAAAATGATGTGTCAATGCTACAATGGCAGGACTCTCTAAAAGCACATTTTACACTGTTTGTTGTGTATCTTACTAAGACCATAAACTACATTACTGTATGTAAGAGACATACATACAGGATAGTGCTCAATAAAATAAGAATTTCTAAAGCATATTATTATGCAAGATAACTGGTTTAAACAGTAAACATGCGAATAGGTGTTAACAACTCGCTGCGAAATGCAAATTTCAAAAGCAAATAAACCAGATTTCCTAGACCCAAATTCAAGACAGGGCACCTTAAACCAAAATTAGAGACAACTTATAAATGTTGAAGGTAGTAAAAAAATGTTTTTTCAAACATAAGTTATAGACATAGCAGATTATTGAGCCTTTTGTGCTCATAGTGCTTTGTTGTGATTTTACAAGACAATTTTCAACTCAAGAAAACAGATGCTAAAATGTCACAATGTGTGTGTATATATATATATATATATATATATATATATATATATATATATATATATATATATATATGTATATGTGTTGCAGGTAACGTAAGAAATAGGGTAATCCTAGCATTACCCAGGTAAATCTGACATTACCCAAGCGGCTATGGGTAAAGCCCAATGTAACACGATAAATCTTCTGAGAGTGCATCGAGTCACTGCATCATACATATACTGTATATAATGCACTGTAATTCCCACATCTTCACTATCTTTCTTGCTTCCACCTGGGGGTTTCAAGGGGGGCGAAGCCGTTTGGGTAATGCCAGGTTTACCCGGGTAATCCTAGGATTACCCAGATTTCGGACTTTACCCATAACATATTCAAACACACATATTTATATAAATAACCTTTCACTCAAATACCTGAAAATAAGAAAAATAATTTTTATTCATATGTAGTACTAGATTACAAGTGGCATGGTATTATTTTTCTGCAATAGTAAAAACTCAGCTAACGTTAAGCTTTTTGCAATAGTCGGGTTGCATTTGTATTATAAGTTCTTAAAAAAACATTTTTTGTGCTAGCGTTAACCCGAATAGCACAAAAACCTAACTTGGGGTGGATGCCAGAGGATCGGCCGGGTGCCTTCCTTGAAAATGTGTAGATAGGAGAATTACATTACATCAGGCTTTACCCACAGCCTCTTGGGTCATGTCAGGTTTACCCAGGAAATCCTAGGATTACCGGATTTCTGACTTTACCAGTAACATACATACAGTCCTGGCCAAAAGTTTTGAGAATGACACAAATATTAATTTTCACAAAGTCTGCTGCCTCAGTTTTTATGATGGCAATTTGCATATACTCTAGAATGTTAGGAAGGGTGATCAGATCAATTGCAATTAATTGTGAAGTCCCTCTTTGCCATGAAAATGAACTTAATCCCCCAAAAAACATTTCCACTGCATTTCAGCCCTGCCACAAAAGGAGCAGCTGACATCATGTCAGTGAGTCTCTCATTAACACAGGTGCCAGTATTGACGAGGACAAGGCTAGAGACCACTTTGTCATTCTGATTAAGTTAGAATACAAGACTGGAAGCTTTAAAAGGAGGGTGGTGTTTGAAATCAGTGTTCTTCCTCTGTTAACCATGGTTGCCTGCAAGGAAACACGTGCAGTCATTATTGCTTTGCACAAAAAAGGATTCAAAGGCAAGGATATTGCTGCTACTAATATTGCACCTAAATCAACCATTTATTGGATCATCAAGAACTTCTAGGAAAGAGGTTTAATTGTTGTGAAGAAGGCTTCAGGGCGCCCAAGAAAGTCCAGCAAGCACCACAATGTCTCCTGAAGTTGATTCAGCTGTGGGATCAAAGCACCACCAGTGCAAAGCTTGCTCAGGAATGGCAGCAGGCGGTGTGAGTGCATCTGCACGCACAGTGAGGAGAAGACTTTTGGAGGATGGCCTGGTGTCAAGAAGGGCAGCAAAGAAGACACTTCTCTCCAGGAAAACATCAGGGACAGACTGACATTCTGCAAAAGGTACAGGGATTAGACTGCTGAGCACTGGGGTAAAGTGCTGAGCACTGGGGTAAAGTCATTTTCTGTGATGAATACCCTTTCCGATTGTTTGGGGCATCCGCAAAAACCCTTGTCTAGAGAAGAAAAGGTGAGCGCTACCATCAGTCCTGTGTCATGCCAACAGTAAAGCATCCTGAGACCATTCATGTGTGGGGTTGCTTGTCAGACAAGGGAGAGGGCTCACTCACAATTTTGCCTAAGAATATGAAAGAATAAATAGATAGGAGCGCCAAAAATAGGCAGGGTCTTATGTGATTGATAATTGTAGTTCTAATGCTAGACCCTGGTTTAGGATAGCATATATTGGATGTTTAGAAAAAAATTCCTATATGAAATCATATGTTATAAGGATAGACTTAGAAATTGGGTATGATGTATTTAACAAAGAATATTTATTACAATTTGCACAAAATATTGTATAATTAAAATCAATTGGGTACAATTCACAGAATATTATATAGTTAAAAGACAATTAAGTACATGGATCCATGTGGATAAAATCCTATTGCATATAAATGTGTCCTAAAATGATCTAAAAACGAATATGGCTGTCTGAATGTAAAATATTTGTAAGTCTCACATATGCAGTATGGTGGTGAGGTCGTACTGGTGAGTGACCTCTCTAGTATAATAGACACAACAATTGTGTGAAAAAAAGTGCAATAATACCAATATACCAAAAAATGAATGAAAAGAAGATTAGTCTTGAGAAAGGCCTCCTTGGCAGGCCGAAACGCGTTGACAGATATATGGTGAGTTTTATTCCTACTAATTCTGAAATACCTAAACAGTATTACACTATGTTAGTATTTTTTATTTATAGGTCTTGAGGAATTTCCAGAGTATCCTTATCTTTTTCCACCATCTTTTACTATTTCTATTTTTTCTATACATCGATCACACTTTTACACAAATTTTATATTTTTACACTTTGGATCTTCAAACATTTTTTAGGACTTCTAACGCTTTTTTAGGATTACAAACAAAGGATCTCCAAAGGACCATTATACTAAATGGACTGAATTCCAGGAACTTCCACACCTCCAACAATGACTTTTTAATCACACCAACTAGTTTGAGTACACACCTGTTGTTCACAAAAGTTTTTTTCAGCATTTTTTCAATATTTTCATAAAATAGCTTTTTGCGACTTGTTTTGATATACACATATATGTTTTTGTGGATCACATCCCTATTTGTATTTATTCACATGCTCACTATAACTGTTTTTGTAGATCTCATATTTGGAGACTGTTTTTAAATATTTTTAAATATTTTTTGTTCACAACGTTTACTTCTTTTCATTCATTTTTTAGTATATTGGTATTATTGCACTTTTTTTCACACAATTGTTGTGTCTATTATACTAGAGAGGTCACTCACCAGTACAACCTCACCACCATACTGCATATGTGAGACTCACAAATATTTTACATTCAGACAGCCATATTCGTTTTTAGATCATTTTAGGACACATTTATATGCAATAGGATTTTATCCACATGGATCCATGTACTTAATTGTCTTTTAACTATATAATATTCTGTGAATTGTACCCAATTGCTTTTAATTATACGATATTTTGTGCAAATTGTAATAAATATTCTTTGTTAAATACATCATACCCAATTTCTAAGTCTATCCTTATAACACATGATTTCATATAGGAATTTTTTTCTAAACATCCAATATATGCTATCCTAAACCAGGGTCTAGCATTAGAACTACAATTATCAATCACATAAGACCCTGCCTATTTTTGGCGCTCCTATCTATTTATTCTTTCATATTCTATTAACCTAGTGGGTACTTGGGGGACCCACTATAGACAGGAGCAAGAGGTCACCAAACGCAGCACTGTAGGATACCAATATTTCCAATTTTGCCTAAGAACACAGCTATGAATAAAGAATGGTACAAAAACATCCTCCAAGAATGTGACACAGGCTACACCAAAAACAACATACTTTATTTACAGATTTTGAGACCCAGTGGAATATCTCTTTTAAGAGTGCAACTGTGTAGCTGATACATAAACAAAGGATACACTTGATAAAGCACAGGTTGTCCTAAACATACGTCTGTTGTATTTTATATACCTTAAGCATAACATAAGCCATTTTTTCATGCCTGAAAATTGGAACAAACATAATATATAAGGTTTATACACACAAGATAAAACAAACTGTGTATGATGTTATATATTTGGAGCACATAAGTGCCTTGGCACACTCCTTCAAAATGTCCCTAATATAGATAGAAAACTAGGAATAGGTGTCAGTAGGTATAAGGAGCACTTAGTGCAACCATACACTCCAATCCAAAATGGAAAAGTGTGCAGACAGTTCCTGTGCAGCACAGATAAAGCTTTATATTTACAACTTCCCCGGGTACATGGGAAAAGTTACCCCGTAGCCTTCTTCATTGAGGTCTATCTCGGGACCCTCTTATCCGGACTGTGTAATTACCACTTGCACTGTGTCTTTCCTTATTACAAGTGTGATCCTTCACAGCAGCGATTTGGCTCATCTCCAGCATTCATTTGCGAGTATCGGTTTCACTCGCTTGATGCACAAATACTCCATGGAGGGCTTGGTTCACCTTTACCAAACAGCTCACAGCTCACAGGTGAGTATCGATTGCAGAGTTGATGATGCGTTTTGCCCCTCCCCTCAATGGGCCCTCTTTGGGGCTTTCTCAGATAGCAATTTGATTCACTCTCTATGCTTTTATAGACAAATTGCAACTTTGCCAAGAAGGTGGAGTTTAAATTCACATACTCTGCTGTGTAACATGGCAAATAGTGAGGGAGAAAAAGTTACACCAGTACATCATATTTTTATACTTCTTTACATACTTTAACCTGTTTAAAGAATAATATACTACAAACAATAAATGTACATGCATAATAGGATATTTAGGCAATTTTCATGAATCGACAAATTAGCAACATTGTAAAATACATGTTCCCATTTATCTAATGTCTGGCATTCAGTAATAGACCCCTTGTTCTGGTAGGTAGGTTACAAGATTTTTCCGGGTTACAAAAAACTTGCAAACTCTAGCTCCTCATTTAAACCATTTGGTGATACTGGGGCCCATTTATCAAGCTCCGAACGGAGCTTGTGGGCCCGTGTTTCTGGCGAGTCTTCAGACTCACCAGAAACAGCAGTTATGAAGCAGCGGTCGCAAAGACCACTGCTCCATAACCCTGTCCGCCTGCTCTGATGAGGCGGACAGGAATCGCCGGAAATCAACCCGATCGAGTACGATCGGGTTGATTGGCACCCCCTGTTGGCGGCCGATTGGCCGCGAGTCTGCAGGGGGCGGTGTTGCACCAGCAGCTCTTGTGAGCTGCTGGTGCAACGCCGGTGCTCTCCTCATTCAGCGAGGTCTTGTGGACCTGATCCGCACTGTCGGATGAGGTCCGCAAGACCTTTGATAAATAGGCCCCACTGTGTTTAACACATACATCCATTTTGGACTCTTTCTGTATTGTATTTTAGGTACGGTTTTGGGCAATGTAAAAGAGCTAAATGCCCTTTTAGGGGTAATGCCCATCCAAATGCCATTTTCAGGGCAATTTTTAGTTTAGGTTTATTTAGATAGGTTTTTATTTGTGGGGGTTTGATTGGGTGGGTGGTGGGTTTTACTGTTGGGGGGTGTTTGTATTTTTATGACAAGTAAAACGAGCTGACATTTTGGGGGCAATGCCCTGCAAAAGGCACTTTTAAGGGCCATTGGCAGTTTAGTGTAGGCTAGGGTTTTTATTTTTTTGGGGGGGCTTTTTTATTTTGATAGGGCTATTAGATTAGGAGTAATTCATTTTTATTTTTGATAATTTCGTTTTTTATTTTTTGTAATTTAGTGTTTATTTATTTTTTGTAATTTATTTTATTATTATTATTATTAATTTTATTTATTTAATTTTATTGCAATGTTAGGTTTTAGTGTAAGGCAGGTTAGATTTTATTTTACAAGTATATTTGTATTTAATTTAACTAGGTAGTCAGTAAATAGTTAATAACTATTTACTAACTAGTCTACCTAGTTAAAATAAATACAAACTTACCTGTGAAATAAAAATAAAACCTAAGATAGCTACAATATAACTATTAGTTATTTTGTAGCTAGCTTAGGTTTTTTTTTTTACAGGTAAGTTTGTATTTAGTTTTAAATAGGAATTATTAAGGTGTATTTATATTTGTTTTAATTATATTTACGTTAGGGGGTGTTAGGCTTAGGGTTATGTTAGGGTTACGTTAGGGTTAGGATTAGGGGTTAATATATTTATGTATAGTTAGTTATGTCGGAGGTCAGGGGTTTAGGGGTTAATAATTTATTTTAGTATATTTCGTTTTGGGGGGCTTGCAGTTTAGTGGTTAATAGGTTTATTATAGCGCGCAGTGTTGGCGGACGGCAGATTACAGGTTAATAATCTTATTTTAGTGTTTGCAATGAGGGAGGGCAGTGGTTTAGGGGTTAATAGGTTTATTATAGTGGTGACGATGTCGGAAAGCGGCGGAATATGGGTTAATAATTTTATTTTAGTGTTTGCGATGCGGGAGGGTGGAGGTTAAGGGGTTAATAGGTTTATTATAGTGGTGACGATGTCAGGGAGCGGCGGAATAGGGGTTAATATATATTTTTTAGTGGTTGCGCAGTCTGGAGCGGCAGATTAGGGGTTAATAAATTAATGTTAGTGTTTGCGATGCGGGAGGACCTCCGGTTTAGGGGTTTAATAGGTAGTTTATGGGTGTTTAGTGTACTTTGTAGCAGTTTAGTTATGAGTTTTATGTTACAGATTTGTAACGTAAAACTCATTACTACTGACTTTAGATGGCGGTACGAATCTTGTGGTTATAGGGTGTACTGCTCACTTTTTGGCCTCCCAGACAAAATCGTAATACCGGCGCTATGGGAGTCCCATTGAAAAAGGACTTTTTTAAAAGTGCGGTACTGACGTTGCGTGACAGCCAAAAAGGTGTGCGATACACCTATACCGACAAGACCTGTAATAGCGGCGTTAGGGAAAAAGCAGCTTTATGAAGCATAACAATGCTTTTTCACTCATAACGCAAAACTCGTAATCTATCTGATTGAGCTCATGCACGTGAATTTACCATGGAGTCAGCTCTGATTGGTTAAAATGCAAGTCTGTTAAAAGAACTGAATTAAGTGGGCAGTCTGCTGAGGCTTAGATACAAAGTAATTACAGAGGTAAAACGTGTATATTTATAACTGTGTTGGTTATGCAAAACTGGGGAATTGGTAATTAAGGGATTATCTATCTTTTAAAACAACAAAAATGCTGGTGTTGACTGTCCCTTTAAAGCCCTTTGCAGTCCTTTTTTGCTCAAACACCTGAGACCTCATATCTTTGAGCCTTTGTAACGTTTTATAATTATTTTTCTCAGACAGTGTTATTATGAGTGTGACTGTACTGTTAAATGTATTTATGTTTTTTTGTGCAACTTTTTGTTCTTGCGTAACAGTTAACCAGAGCTCAAAAGTGGCGTTAACCCTATGCACATTACATTCGATTGCACTCAAGTGAATGCCCTTTCTTTCAACTTGTAATACACGCGCTGCTTTCGATGGGCGCAAAGAGCCACAAAATACCCCTTATCTCTTGCACGCAACAGTTAGCGTGCCACTCGTAATCTTGCCCTTAATTGGTACTGATGACCAATCAGCCTTCTGTATTTATACATGGCTTCCTATCCCCTAATTTTGTATTGCCCAAATCAGCTAGATCAGTGCCCAACTTATCTCACATAAGCCTCAATCTTGTTGACGATGACTCTCCCTCTGCATCTCCACTTGCCCGCGCTTCTTCAGCCTACACGCCAATGCACCTGCACTCCACCTGCACAGTGACTCTCCACCTTCAAGCCAACACTCCATCTTTACAGTAGACTTTCACTGCTGCACTTACATGCCCAGCGTTCGATAATGAGTGAATGTTGATTTAGTGTTCACTCACTATCTTTCACTACAGCTAAAGGGGGAGTGGAAATGTTGAACCCTGTGCTGCTTTTTCCTGTGAGGCTTTGAAACCGGACTCTGAGGCCCATTTATCAAGCTAGCAATAACACAAGGGTAAAATAACAGGAGGGGGGTAATGACCTAAAAGGGCCAATAATTTGACATGCAGTTCATGATTTGAACAGCCAAAAGGATTTAAGCAGATCTCATCATATTGGCTGATTTGACATTTTCTTCCAATAGTAATGCAAGGGTACCCCAATATAAAAAGGGTATCTTCGATCTTCTTCCATCCGGTGCGGAGCGGGTCCATCTTGAAGCAGCCGACGCGGATCCATCCTCTTCTTCCGGCGTCTCCCGACGAATGACGGTTCCTTTAAGGGACGTCATCCAAGATGGCGTCCCTCGAATTCCGATTGGCTGATAGGATTCTATCAGCCAATCGGAATTAAGGTAGAAATATTCTGATTGGCTGATGGAATCAGCCAATCAGAATCAAGTTCAATCCGATTGGCTGATCCAATCAGCCAATCAGATTGAGCTCGCATTCTATTGGCTGTTCCGATCAGCCAATAGAATGCAAGCTCAATCTGATTGGCTGAACCGTCATTCGTCGGGAGATGCTGGAAGAAGAGGATGGATCCGCGTCGGCTGCTTCAAGATGGACCCGTTCCGCACCGGATGGAAGAAGATCGAAGATGCCGCTTGGATGAAGATGTTTGCCGGTCCGGATGTCCTCTTCTTGCCGGATAGGAGGAAGACTTTGGAGCCTCTTCTGGACCTCTTCAGCACCGGATGCCAGGACGGATCGGTGACACCTGTTGAGGTGAAGACAAGGTAGGAAGATCTTCAGGGGCTTAGTGTTAGGTTTATTTAAGGGGGGTTTGGGTTAGATTAGGGGTATGTGGGTGGTGGGTTGTAATGTTGGGGGGGGGTATTGTATGTTTTTTTTTACAGGCAAAAGAGCTGAACTTCTTGGGGCATGCCCCGCAAAGGGCCCTGTTCAGGGCTGGTAAGGTAAAAGAGCTTTGAACTTTAGTAATTTAGAATAGGGTAGGGCATTTTTTTATTTTGGGGGTCTTTGTTATTTTATTAGGGGGCTTAGAGTAGGTGTAATTAGTTTAAAATTGTTGTAATATTTTTCTTATGTTTGTAAATATTTTTTTATTTTTTGTAACTTAGTTCTTTTTTATTTTTTGTACTTTAGTTAGTTTATGTAATTGTAGTTATTTGTAGGAATTGTACTTAATTTATTTATTGATAGTGTAGTGTTAGGTTTTATTGTAGGTAATTGTAGGTATTTTATTTAATTAATTTATTGATAGGGTAGTGTTAGGTTTAATTATAACTTAGGTTAGGATTTATTTTACAGGTAATTTTGTTATTATTTTAACTAGGTAACTATTAAATAGTTCTTAACTATTTAATAGCTATTGTACCTGGTTAAAATAATTACAAAGTTGCCTGTAAAATAAATATTAATCCTAAAATAGCTACAATGTAATTATAATTTATATTGTAGCTATATTAGGATTTATTTTACAGGTAAGTATTTAGCTTTAAATAGGAATAATTTATTTCATAAGAGTTAATTAATTTCGTTAGATTTAAATTATATTTAAGTTAGGGGGGTGTTAGTGTTAGGGTTAGACTTAGCTTTAGGGGTTAATACATTTATTATAGTAGCGGTGAGCTCCGGTCGTCAGATTAGGGGTTAATAATTGAAGTTAGGTGTCGGCGATGTTAGGGAGGGCAGATTAGGGGTTAATACTATTTATGATAGGGTTAGTGAGGCGGATTAGGGGTTAATAACTTTATTATAGTAGCGCTCAGGTCCGCTCGGCAGATTAGGGGTTAATAAGTGTAGGCAGGTGTCGGCGACGTTGAGGGGGGCAGATTAGGGGTTAATAAATATAATATAAATATAATATTTATAAATATAATAAATATAATATAGGGGTCGGCGGTGTTAGGGGCAGCAGATTAGGGGTACATAAGGATAACGTAGGTGGCGGCGCTTTGCGGTCGGCAGATTAGGGCTTAATTATTTTAGGTAGCTGGCGGCGACGTTGTGGGGGGCAGATTAGGGGTTAATAAATATAATATAGGGGTCGGCGGTGTTAGGGGCAGCAGATTAGGGTTACATAGGGATAATGTAAGTTGCGGCGGTTTACGGAGCGGAAGATTATGGGTTAATAAAATAATGCAGGGGTCAGCGATAGCGGGGGCGGCAGATTAGGGGTTAATAAGTGTAAGGCTAGGGGTGTTTAGACTCGGGGTACATGTTAGAGTGTTAGGTGCAGACTTAGGAAGTGTTTCCCCATAGGAAACAATGGGGCTGCGTTAGGAGCTGAACGCGGCTTTTTTGCAGGTGTTTTTTTTAAGCTCAAACAGCCCCATTGTTTCCTATGGGGGAATCGTGCACGAGCACGTTTTTGAGGCTGGCCGCGTCCGTAAGCAACTCTGGTATCGAGAGTTGCATTTGCGGTAAAAATGCTCTACGCTCCTTTTTTGGAGCCTAACGCAGCATTTTTTTGGACTCTCGATACCAGAGTTAATTTTATGGTGCGGCCAGAAAAAAGCCCGCGTAGCGTTAACAACCCATCTACCGCCAAATTCCAAATCTAGGCCTTAGAGTGTAGTGTTAGGTGTAATTGTAACTTAGGTTAGGATTTATTTTACAGGTATATTTGTCTTTATTTTAACTAGGAAGTTATTAAATAGTTAATAACTATTTAATAACAATAGTACCTAGTTAAAATAAATACAAAGTTGCATGAAAAATAAAAATAAACCCTAAGCTAACTACAATGTAACTATTAGTTATATTGTAGCAATCTTATGGTTTATTTTATAGGTAAGTATTTAGTTTGAAATAGGAATAATTTAGTTAATTGTAGTTATTTTATTTAGATTTATTTAAATTAAGTTAGGGGGGTTAGGGTTAGAGTTAGATTTAGGGGTTGATACATTTAATATAGTGGCGGCGACGTTGGGGGCAGCAGATTAGGGGTTAATAAATGTAGGCAGGTGGCGGCGATGTTAGGGACGGCAGATTAGGGGTTAATAAAATGTAACTAGTTTTTGTGATGCGGGAGTACGGCGGTTTAGGGGTTAATAACTTTATTATTAGGGGTTAATAAGTGTAGTTAGGTTGCGGCGACATTGGGGGCACCAGATTAGGGGTTAATAAATATAATGTAGGTTGCGGCGATGTTGGGGGCAGCAGATTAGGGGTTCATAAGTATAATGTAGGTGGCGGCGGTGTCCGGAGCGGCAGATTAGGGGTTAATAATATAATGTAGGTGTCAGTGATAGCGGGGGCGGCAGATTATGGGTTAATAAGTGTAAGATTAGGGGTGTTTAGACTCGGGGTTCATGCTAGGGTGTTAGGTGTAGACATAACTTTTATTTCCCCATAGGAATCAATGGGACTGCATTAGGAGCTGAACGCTGCTTTTTTGCAGGTGTTAGGTTTATTTCAGCCGGCTCTGCCCCATTGATTCCTATGGGGAAATCGTGCACGAGCACGTTTAGCCAGCTCACCTCTACCCTAAGCAGCGCTGGTATTGAGGTGAGATGTCGAGCAAAGTTTTGCTCTCCACTCACTTTTCTGTGGCTAACGCTGGGTTTAAAAAAAAACATAATACCAGCGTTACTGTAGGTGAGCGGTGAGCATAAACTGCTCGTTAGCCACGCACAGCTTTACCGACAAAAGTCGTAATCTAGGTGATTGTTATTCGGATCCTTTCTTTATTCATATTCATTATTCTATTCTAAACTTTAGAATAGAATAATGAATATGAATAAAGAATGGATCGGAAAAAACAAATTGAATCCGAAATAACGAATGGATAAACAATTTAACTTAACATAACTAATTTTCCGAAAAGAAATTATTTATTTAACTAATGAAAAATAAACGAAACTAAACAATTTTTTTCACTGTGTACATGTCTACCAATAATGCTCTTCTGAATTATTCAAAGGCTACCTTTGGTATCATCTCTATAAGTCTGTACTTTTGAGATGGTTCAATAATATATAAAGCAAATCAGGATGCAAATTCCTACTATATTTCTATGTGACAGTTATATTCATAAGCATGAGAGTGCCTATATATCACCATATAATGATAAATCAAGAGATCCCTTATATGATCCACAAAACCTAGTGTTTTTCACTTTGCTCTAAAGTAGAAAGTTATATCGTTGAAGTTATTCGAATTTAAGCCAAATGGCTGGCTTAAACCAGAAGTTATTGCTATGGATATTAGTATTGCCCAAAACATCAATAACCAACATATAAGGGGAGTAGCTTAATAATAAGTCTGTATGAAAATAGGAACATTATGTGGGTGCATATAATACAACAATTATATAAACACTTTTAACTAAATACATTTTATAGTGAATTTGTTTTTTGATATTTAGGGGGGAATCCATCTATATGACAGGAGCTATAACAAACTATCGTCCCGCCAACCATATAGGATAAACATCATGTGACATAAGTAGTTGGAACTTCTACAAAATACATCAAAAATCACACTTGTATTTGGGTCTAATAATGACCGTATAAGTAACAAAATAGAGTGTGCTAGAGTATAGTAGAAATAAGAACATTTAACAGCTTATTAAAATATTAAAATATTAAACTGGGAAATACAGTATAAGATAGCTTACAAATTTCTAAAAGTTCCTATGTCTATAGGAAAGTAGAACAAACCCTATAATAAAATCAATTTGCATTCTGAAGGCATAACAAAAAGATGACTGTATGGGGCATATTTATCAAAGCGTCAAGCTTAGTGCATTCGCCGGCGTCAATACGCTCGCCAGACATCGCTGATATGGATCGACATACGATCCCCTTATTTATTAAAAAATAACATCAAAAACATGTGCGTAAAGTGTGGCGCGATAAGCACCTGACTGTTGTTAACTAACAGTTATCGATGACGCGGTTATTTGGGTTTTTCCCAACTTTATTTATACCATTTCATTACTTTCCATGAACAAGCACATTTCTCTAAAGCTAATCTTTTATTTTTCATCTGTTAATGTCCAAGAAATAGATAGATTTATACCTCAACAAACAATCGGCTAGATTACGAGTCTTGCGTTATGAGTAAAAAAGCAGCGTTAAGGCTCATAACGCTGCTTTTTTACTACCGCTGCTAGATCTTGCAGATTTAGGGGCACCGCACACTTTTTGGGCCTTACCGCAAATCAACTTGCGCAATTTGCATATAGTCTATTTTCATTGGGACTTCCATAGAGCCGGTATTACAAGCTTGTCCTGGGAGGCCAAAAAGTGAGCGGTACATCCTATCCCGTCAAGATTCGTAATGCATTCTAAAGTCAGTAGTTATGAGTTTTACACTACAACGCTGTAGCATAAAACTTGTAACTAAAGTGCTAAAAAGTACACTAACACCCATAAACTAACTATTAACCCCTAAACCGAGGCCCTCCCGCATCGCAAACACTATAATAAAAATATTAACCCCTAATCTGCCACTCCGGACATCGCCGCCACTAGAATAAACATATTAACCCCTAAACCACCGCACTCCTGCCACGCAAACACTAGTTAAATATTATTAACCCCTAATCTGCCGCCCCTAACATCGACGCCACCTACCTTCATTTATTAACCCCTAATCTGCTGCCCCCAACGTCGCCGCCACTATACTAAATTTATTAACCCTAAACCTAAATCTAAACCTAACCATAACCTCCCCCTAACTTAAATTTAATTAAAATAAGTCTAAAGAAAACCTACAATTAATAACTAAATAATTCCTATTTAAAACTAAATACTTACCTGTAAAATAAACCCTAAGAGAGCTACAATATAACTAATCGTTACATTCTAGATAACTTACGGTTTATTTTTATTTTACAGGCAAGTTTGTATTTATTTTAAGTAGCATAGTTATTAAATAGTTATTAACTATTTAATAACTACCTAGCTAAAATAAATACAAATTGACCTTTAAAATAAAACCTAACTTGTCTTATACTAACACCTAAACTAACCCTACAATTAAATAAATTCCCTAAATTAAATACAATTAGCTAAATTACAAACAAAAAAAAAACACTTAATTACAGAAAAACAAAAACAAATTACAAGATCTTTAAACTAATTACACCTAATCTAATAGCCCTATCAAAATAAAAAAGCCCACTCAAAATAAAAAAAAACCTAGCCTAAACTAAACTACCAATAGCCCTTAAAAGGGCCTTTTGCGCGGCATTGCCCCAAAGAAATCAGCTCTTTTACCTGTAAAAACAATACAAACAACCCCCCAAACAGTAAAACTCACCACCCACACAACCAACCCCCCAAATAAAACCCTAACTAAAAAAACCTAAGCTCCCCATTGCCCTGAAAGGGCATTTGGATGGGCATTGACCTTAAAAGGGCATTTAGCTCTATTGCGGCCCAAAGCCCTAACCTAAAAATAAAACCCACCCAATACACCCTTAAAAAATCCTAACACTAACCTCCGAAGATCCACTTACCAGGAGAAGTCTTCATCCAAGCCGGGAGAAGTGGTCCTCAAGACAGGCAGAAGTCTTCACCCAGACAGCATCTTCTATCTTCATCCTTCTGACGCGGAGCTGCTCAATCTTCAAGACATCTGGCGCGGAGCATCCTCTTCTTACGACGACTTCTTCTACAACGATGGTTCCTTTAAATGACGTCATCCAAGATGGCATCCCTTAGATTCCGACTGGCTGATAGAATACTATCGGAATTAAGGTTGAAAAAATCCTATTGGCTGATGCAATCAGCCAATAGGATTGAGCTTCAATCCTATTGGCTGATCCAATCAGCCAATAGAATTGAGCTCACATTCTATTGGCTGATTGTAACAGCCAATAGAATGCAAGCTCAATCCTATTGAATGATTGGATCAGCCAATCGGATTAAAGCTCAATCCTATTGGTTGATTGCATCAGCCAATAGGATATTTTCACCTTTAATTCCAATTGGCTGATAGAATTCTATCAGCCAATCGGAATTCAAGGGATGCCATCTTGGATGATGTTCCTTAAAGGAACGCTCATTCTTCAGTCGCCATCGTAAGAAGAGGATGCTCTGTACTGGATGTCTTGAAGATGGAGCCGCTCCATGTCGGTAGGATGAAAATAGAAGATGCCATCTGGATGAAGACTTCTGCCCTTCTGGAGGACCACTTCTGCCAGCTTGGATGAAGACTTCTCCCAGCTTTGTTGAGGAATTCTTGCCGCTTGTATGAAGACTTCTCCTGGTAAGTGGATCTTTGGGGGTTAGTGTTAGGATTTTTTAAGGGTGTATTGGGTGGGTTTTATTTTTAGGTTAGGGCTTTGGGCTGCAATAGGGCTAAATGCCCTTTTAAAGGCAATGCCCATCCAAATGCTCTTTTCAAGGCAATGGGGGGCTTAGGTTTTTTTTAGTTAGGGTTTTATTTGTGGGGTTGGTTGTGTGGGTAGTGGGTATAACTGTTGGGGGGGTTGTTTGTATTTTTTTTTTACAGGTAAAAGAGCTGATTTCTTTGGGGCAATGCCCTGCAAAAGCCCCTTTTAAGGGCTATTGGTAGTTTAGTTTAGGCTACGTTTTTTTTATTTTGGGTGGGCTTTTTTTATTTTGATAGGGCTATTAGATTAGGTATAATTAGTTTAAAGATCGTTTCATTTGTTTTTTATTTTGTGTAATTTAGTGTTTGTTTGTTTTTGTAATTTAGCTAATTGTATTTAATATAGGGAATTGTATTTAATTTAGGGAATTTATTTAATTGTAGGGTTAGGTTAGGTGATAGTGTAAGACAGGTTAGGTTTTATTTTACAGGTTAATTTGTATTTATTTTAGCTGGGTAGTTATTAAATAGTTAATAACTATTTAGTAACTATTCTATTACCTAGTTAAAATAAATACAAACTTGCCTGTAAAATAAAAATATTAGTTATATTGTAGCTATCTTAGGGATTACTTTACTGGTAAGTAATTTGTTTTAAATAGGAATTATTTAGTTATTAATTGTAGCTTTTCTTTAGATTTATTTTAATTATATTTAAGTTAGGGGGGTTAGGGTTAGGGTTAGACTTAGGGTTAGACTTAGGGTTAGGGGGTTAATAACTTTAGTATAGTGGCAGCGACGTTGGGGGTGGCAGATTAAGGGTTAATAAATGTAGGTAGGTGGCGGCGATGTTAGAGGCGGCAGATTAGGGGTTAATAATATTTAACTAGTGTTTGCGATGCGGGAGTGCGGCAATTTAGGGGTTAATATGTTTATTATAGTGGCAACTATGTCCGGAGCAGCAGATTAGGGGTTATAATGTGGCCTCTGAACACTGAGCATTATTCTAGGGCCAAAGGGAATCACAACACCACGACGACCCCTGCGGGGTGGCCTGCCTCTGCCTGTCATTTTTTTTCGATTAGTGGTACTATGCGTGCAAGCTACTGTGACAACAGATATGAGTGGCACTGTGCACTGGCAGAAGTTGGCAGAGTAGACGCTGTAGGCCTGACACACACGTTTGCAGACAACTAACTGATATTCAATCTATTACAGTCAAAATTGTATTTTTTTTAATGTACACTACTGTTACACCAGATATGAGTTGCACTGGCGTGACACTGTGCCCTGGCAGGCCCTGAAACGCACACGCGTGAAGGAAACTGACTGCTATTATTAAATAGTCAAATTTTAACCCCTTAAGGACCAAGGCCATTTTTCAATTTCTTTCCCTTAAGGACCAGGGCTATTTTTACATTTCTGCTGTGTTTGTGTTTAGCTGTAATATACCTCTTACTCATTTACTGTACCCACACATATTATATACTGTTTTTCTCGTCACTAAATGGACTTTCTAAAGATACCATTGTTGTCATCATTTCTTATAATTTATTATTAAAAATATTATAAAATATGAGGAAAAAATGGAAAATAACACTTTTTCTAACTTTGACCCCCAAAATCTGTTACACATCTAAAACCACCAAAAAAAAACAACCATGCTAAATAGTTTCTAAATTTTGTCCTGAGTTTAGAAATACCCAATGTTAACATGTTCTTTGCTTTTTTTGCAAGTTATAGGGAAATAAATACAAGAAGCACTTTGCTATTTCAAAACCACTTTTTTTCAAAATGAGCGCTAGTTACATTGGAACCCTGATATCTGTCAGGAATAACTGAATATCCCTTGAAATGTATATATATTTTTTTAGAAGACATCCCAAAGTATTGATCTAGGCCCATTTTGGTATATTTCATGCCACCATTTCACCGCCAAATGCGATCAAATAAAAAGAAATTTTTACACAAACTTTAGGTTTCTCACAGAAATTATTTACAAACAGCTTGTGCAATTATGGCACAAATGGTTGTAAATGCTTCTCTGGGATCCCCTTTGTTCAGAAATAGCAGACATATATGACTTTGGTGTTGCTTTCTGGTAATTAGAAGGCCGCTAAATGCTGCTGCGCATCACACGTGTATTATGGCTAGCAGTGAAGGGTTAATTAGGTAGTTTGTAGGGAGCTTGCAGGGTTAATTTTAGCTTTAGTGTAGAGATCAGCCTCCCACCTGACACATCAGACCCCCTGATCCCTCCAAAACAGCTCCCTTCCCTCCCCCACCCCACAATTGTCCCCGCCATCTTAAGTACTGGCAGAAAGTCTGCCAGTACTAAAATAAAAGGTTTTAATTTTTTTTAGCATATTTACATATGCTGTGGTGTAGCATCCCCCCTTAGCCCCCAACCTCCCTGATCCCCCCCCCAAAACAGCTCTCTAACCCTCCCCATCTGCCTTATTGGTGGCCATCTTGGGTACTGGCAGCTGTCTGCTATTATTTCACAGTCAAAAAAGTGTTGTTTTTTTTTAAATGTACACTACTGTTACACCAGATATGAGTGGTGGCACTGGGCAAGTGGGCACAGTATACGCTGTGAGCCTGACACACACGCTGGTAGGCAGGCAACTGCAATTAGATTACACAGGAAAAAAATAAAAAAGCAGACTGATGTTCTAGCCCTAAAAAGGGCTTTTTGGGGTGCTGTCCTTACAGCAGAGATCAGATGAGTCCTTCAGGACTGTAGTGGACACTGAATACACTAGCCTAGCTATCGATTTCCCTATTAAATCAGCAGCAGCTACAATGTCCCTCCTCTCACTAAGAATACAGCTTCCGAATGAATCTAAAATGGATGCTGTCCAGGAGGTGGGAGGGTCTGGGAGGGAGGGTCTGCCACTGATTGGCTGTAATGTGTCTGCTGACTGTGAGGTACAGGGTCAAAGTTTACTCAATGATGACGAATAGGGGGCGGACCGAACATCGCATTTGTTCGCCCGCCGCAGTGAACGCGAATAAGCTATGTTCGCCAGGAACTATTCGCCGGCAAACTATTCGCAACATCACTAATCACCATTGATGTCTATGGGGAAATCGTGCATGAGCACGTACAACCAGTTCAACGTTGACTTAAGCAGCGCTGGTATTGGAGTGCGGTATGGAGCACAATTTTGCTTTATGCACACTTCTTTCCTTTTAACTCCGAGTTTGTAAAAACCTGTAATACCAGCGCTGTAGGTAAGTGAGCAGTGACAATAATGTGCAAGTTAGTATTGCACCCCTCATACCGCAAAACTAGCCGATAATCTCATAGAAAGTTATTTTTATATTTATTTGTTATAAAAAAAAATCTGCTATTTGATACTTTCGCATAAATGAATGTGTATTTTGTATTTCTAGAATTCATGATATGCTTTTATCTCATATTTTTTTTATAAATGATTATTAATGCTAGAATTTGTACATATCTTTGCACATACTTGTGTGTATATATATATATATATATATATATATATATATATATATATATATAGTAGAGCATCCTTTAGTAGAAATAACAGCCTCTAGATGCTTCCTATAGCCTGTAATGAGTGTCTGGAGTCTGGATGAAGGTATTTTGGACCATTCCTCCTTGCAAAACATCTCCAGTTCAGTTAGGTTTAATGGTTGCCGAGCATGGACAATCCGCTTCAAATCACCCCACAGA
The DNA here is from genome assembly GCF_027579735.1 of Bombina bombina. Lineage (NCBI taxonomy): Eukaryota > Metazoa > Chordata > Amphibia > Anura > Bombinatoridae > Bombina > Bombina bombina. Next base: position 1,075,581,344 of record NC_069504.1, read on the forward strand.
TTTTCAATGATATTCAGGTCTGGGGACTGGGATGGCCATTCCAGAACATTGTACATGTTCCTCTGCATAAATGCCAGAGTAGATTTTGATCAGTGTTTTGGGTCGTTGTCTTGTTGAAATATCCAGCCCTGGTGTAACTTAAACTTTGTGACTGATTCCTCAACATTATTCTCAAGTATCTGCTGATATTGAGTGGAATATATGCGACCCTCAACTTTAACAAGATTCCCAGTACCGGAACTGGCCACACAGCCCCACAGCATGATTGTACATCCACCAAATCTTACTGTGGGTAGCAAGTGTTTGTCTTGGAACGCTGTGTTGTTTTGATGCCATGCATAACGCCCCTTGTTATGACCAAATAACTCAATCTTTGTTTCATCAATCCACAGCACCTTCTTCCAAAATTAATCTGGCTTGTCCAAATGTGCGTTTGCATACCTCAAGCGACTCTGTTTGTGGTGTGTGTGCAGAAAAGGCTTCTTCATCATCACTCTCCCATACAGCTTCTCCTTGTGCAAAATGTGCTGAATTGTTGGACGATGCACAGTGACACCATCTGTAGCAAGATGATGTTGTAGGTCTTTGGAGGTGGTCTGTGGGCTGTTTTTGACTGTTCTCACTACCATTTGCCTTTACCACTCAGATATTTTACTTGGCCTACCACTTTTGATCTTAACAAGAACTGTGCCTGTGGTCTTCCATTTCCTTACTATGTTCCTCACAGTGGACACTGACAGCTTAAATCTCTGTGATAGCTTTTTGTAGCCTTCCCCTAAACCATAATGTTGAAAAATATTTGTTTTCAGGTAATTTGAGAGTTGTTTTGAGACCCCCATGGTGCCACTCTTCAAAGGAGAGTCAAAAAGAAAAACAACTTGCAATTGGCCACCTTAAATTCCTTTTTTCATGATTGGTCTATGAAGTACAAGGATCAATGGGCTCACTAAACCAATTGTGTGTTCCAATTAATCAGTACTAGCTAGTTACAGGTATTCAAATCAACAAAATTACAAGGGTTCCCAAATTTATGCACCTGCAGAAACAGTTAATGTGCACATTACCTAGCTAATCTGCAGATTAACTGATTTGCTCAGTTAAAGTGCACAATCTGCACTTTACCTAGGTAATGTGCACATTAACTGCTTCTGTGTAGTTAAAGTTGGTAAAGTTTGTTTCTCTCATGTAAACTGTTTATTGAAAAAGAAGCCGAAGAATGTTCTGATTTCGGCCGAGGGCAGATACGCTCCAGAGTGCTCTGTTCTAATCACCTAGGTAATGTGCACATTAACGGCTTCCGTATAGTTAAAGTTGGAAAAGTTTGTTTCTCTCATGTAAACTGTTTACTGAAAAAGAAGCCGAAGAATGTTCCAATTTCGGCCGAGGGCAGAAACGCTCCAGAGTGCTCTGTTCTAATCAGATTCTCGGGCGTCGCAACTGCCTCTGGGAACCTTATCAAGGGTCCCAGTCCGCACATCTTAAAATTCTCTGCCTGGGAAATTATCTATCGAATCTATCTATCTATTTATCATAGATGCTTAGAAGTGTAGAGACCAAGATGCTAATAAATGCAAAAACAAAATGAGAGCAGTTGTTATACCCTTGGTAAAACTACTATAAACTTGTTAAGAAGTTGAAGTGTGTCTGGGCAATGAATGATGCATAAAGTGCACCGCACTGCCCTTTAAGATTTAGTTTTTACCTCTATTTTCAGAAGAAAGTGCCCCAGGCTCTCTAAAAAAAGTTATATGAACTGATTATCATAGGAAAAACCATGGGACTCCCTTTAGTTTATATATATGTTACCGCTAAAGTGCATTTTTTGCACTTTAACTAGTGCCTAGTAGGTAATGTGCAGATTATCTAGGGCCTAGATTTGGAGTTTGGCGGTAGCCGTGAAAACCAGCGTTAGAGGCTCCTAACGCTGGTTTTAGGCTACCGCCAGTATTTGGAGTCATTCAAAAAAGGGTCTAACGCTCACTTTTCAGCCGCGACTTTTCCATACCGCAGATCCCCTTACGTCAATTGCGTATCCTATCTTTTCAATGGGATCTTTCTAACTCCGGTATTTAGAGTCGTGGCTGAAGTGAGCGTTAGAATTCTAACGATAAAACTCCAGCCGCAGAAAAAAGTCAGTAGTTAAGAGCTTTTTGGGCTAACGCCGGTTTATAAAGCTCTTAACTACTGTGCTCTAAAGTACACTAACACACATAAACTACCTATGTACCCCTAAACCGAGGCCCCCCCACATCGCCGACACTCGATTACATTTTTTTAACCCCGCCACCTACGTTATCCTTATGTACCCCTAATCGGATCGGATCGGCCAATCGGATTGAACTTGATTCTGATTGGCTGATTCCATCAGCCAATCAGAATTTTCCTACCTTAATTCCGATTGGCTGATAGAATCCTATCAGCCAATCGTAATTCGAGGGACGCCATCTTGGATGACGTCCCTTAAAGGAGCCTTCATTCGTCGGTAGTCCGTCGGGCCAGCAGGATGTTCCGCGTCGGAGGTCTCCAAGATGGATCCGGAAGAAAGAAGATTGAAGATGCAGTTGATAGAAGACTTCAGCCGGATCATGGACCTCTTCAGCTCCCGCTTGGATGATGACTTCAGCCGGATCATGGACCTCTTCAGCTCCCGCTTGGATGATGACTTCAGCCGGATCATGGACATCTTCAGCCCCCTGCTTGGGCTTGGATCAGGACATCGGAGGAGCTCTTCTGGATCGATCGGTGAACCTGGTATGGTGAAGATAAGGTAGGAAGTTCTTCAGGGGCTTAGTGTTAGGTTTATTTAAGGGGGGTTTGGGTTAGATTAGAGGTATGTGGGTGGTGGGTTGTAATGTTGTGGGGGGGGTATTGTATGTGTTTTTTTTTTTACAGGAAAAAGAGCTGAATTTCTTGGGGCATGCCCCGCAAAGGGCCCTGTTCAGGGCTGGTAAGGTAAAAGAGCTTTGAACTTTTGTAATTTAGAATAGGGTAGGGCATTTTTTATTTTGGGGGGCTTTGTTATTTTATTAGGGGGCTTAGAGTAGGTGTAATTAGTTTAAAATTGTTGTAATATTTTTCTTATGTTTGAAAATATTTTTTTATTTTTTGTAACTTAGTTCTTTTTTATTTTTTGTACTTTAGTTAGTTTATTTCATTGTATTTATTTGTAGAAATTGTATTTAATTCATTTATTGATAGTGTAGTGTTAGGTGTAATTGTAGGTAATTGTAGGTATTTTATTTAATTAATTTATTGATAGTGTAGTGTTAGGTTTAATTGTAACTTAGGTTAGGATTTATTTTACAGGTAATTTTGAAATTATTTTAACTATTTTAGCTATTAAATAGTTCTTAACTATTTAATAGCTATTGTACCTGGTTAAAATAAATACAAAGTTACCTGTAAAATAAATATTAATCCTAAAATAGCTATAATATAATTATAATTTATATTGTAGCTATATTAGGATTTATTTTACAGGTAAGTATTTAGCTTTAAATAGGAATAATTTATTTAATAAGAGTTAATTAATTTCGTTAGATTAAAATTATATTTAATTTAGGGGGGTGTTAGGGTTAGACTTAGCTTTAGGGGTTAATACATTTATTAGAATAGCGGTGAGCTCCAGTCAGCAGAATAGGGGTTAATACTTGAAGTTAGGTGTCGGCGATGTTAGGGAGGGCAGATTAGGGGTTAATACTATTTATTATAGGGTTATTGAGGAGGGAGTGAGGCGGATTAGGGGTTAATAACTTTATTATAATAGCGGTGCAGTCCGGTCGGCAGATTAGGGGTTAATAAGTGTAGGCAGGTGGAGGCGACGTTGTGGGGGGCAGATTAGGGGTTAATAAATATAATATAGGGGTCGGCGGTGTTAGGGGCAGCAGATTAGGGGTACATAGGGATAATGTAAGTAGCGGCGGCTTACGGAGCGGCAGATTAGGGGTTAAAAATAATATGCAGGGGTCAGCGATAGCGGGGGCGGCAGAATAGGGGGTAATAAGTGTAAGGTTAGGGGTGTTTAGACTCGGGGTACATGTTAGAGTGTTAGGTGCAGACGTAGGAATTGTTTCCCCATAGACAACAATGGGGCTGCGTTAGGAGCTGAACGTGGCTTTTGTGCAGGTGTTAGGTTTTTTTTCAGCTCAAACAGCCCCATTGTTTTCTATGGGGGAATCGTGCACGAGCACGTTTTTGAGGCTGGCCGCGTCTGTAAGCAACTCTGGTATCGAGAGTTGAAGTTGCGTTAAATATGCTGTACGCTCCTTTTTTGGAGCCTAACGCAGCCATTCTGTGGACTCTCAATACCAGAGTTATTTTAAAGGTGCGGCCAGAAAAAAGCCAGCGTTAGCTACGCGGGTCGTTACCGACAAAACTCTAAATCTAGCCGTAGGTAACTTGCAGATTACCTAGGTAATTTGAGAAATGAAACAATTTTTCTGCACTTTAACTGATCACCCTAGTTAATCTGCAGATTAGCTAGGTAATGTGCACATTAACTGATTTATATATATATATATATATATATATATATATGTGTGTGTGTTTATGTCAGAAATCCTTTGCAAACATATTTTGTCCCTAAGTTCCATTATTTTATACTAAACAATGTTGTCTGTCATACTTTATTATTATTCCAAGCAGGAATAGCATGTCATCAGGGTATCATATGTATTTATTTCCAATCAATGGATTTTTTAAGAGCTGGGAGAGTTTTCACTCTGCACCTGTGTTACCCCTCCTGATTGCAATCTAGTTTTAAAAAACACCCCTACACAGGTGTTATAAAATGGGCTGGCATATAAGATGACATTTCTTACTGAAAAATAAATTCAAGAGAAGGAAGAAATACGCTGAAAATAGCATGACAGTAAAGAGGTGATTTTAATTTCTGCTGTATCTGAATTGTGACAGTTTAATGTTAGGTGGGCTATCCCTTTAAGATATCAGTTTAAGATTATATTGAATCAAACATCAATTCGAATTTTAAAATCTATTGTCTAAAATATTACACTGTGTGTCCTAATGTCAGCATCAATGTTTATCTTTAAAGGGACAGTCTACACCAGAATTTTTATTGTTTTAAAAGATAGATAATCCCTTTATTACCCATTCCCCAGTTTTGCATAACCAACACAGTTATATTAATATACTTTTAACCTCTGTGATTATCTTGTATCTAAGCCTCTGCAAACTGCCCCTTTATTTCAGTTCTTTTGACAGACTTGCAGTTTAGCCAATCAGTGCCTGCTCCCAGATAACTTCACGTGCACGAGCACAATGTTATCTATATGAAATACGTGAACTAACACCCTCTAGTGGTGAAAAACTGTTAAAATGCATTCTGAAAAGAGGTGGCCTTCAAGGTCTAATAAATTAGCATATGAACCTCCTAGGTTAAGCTTTCAAATAAAAATGCCAAGCGAACAAAGCAAAATTGGTGATAAAAGTAAATTGGAAAATTGTTTAAAATTACATGCCCTATCTGAATCATGAAAGTTTATTTTGCCCTAGACTGTCCCTTTAATACTAATTGTACATATACTTTCAAAGTATAATACACAATGTAACAAATGGCACTTACAAGTTCTGATGAGTGATCAATGACACAAGTATCGACCAATTTGATTAGTTAGTGATAGTTTATAATGTATATTTGAATCAGATTGGCTGATGTCATAAATCATGTGATTATCCATATTCCAATCAAAAGTGGTTGAAAAATTCACTAGTGTGTGGGTTGTTTAGGAGTTTGCATAATAAATGGTGCTAAAAGTGTTGCGTCCAATTTGGTGTTAAGTGGAGAGTATGACTTGTATTACATGGCTTAAACATGGTGCACATAGATTTTTGATCAAAAAATAAAAAGGAAAGTAGCTATATTATGTTGTGCATTTTTATCATTTGTATCTCTATATCTATTAGTAAGACAAGTTTGGACCAAAATTTCAACAAATTTGGAGAAATAATATTGTCCCCTTGCTTTGTAATGAGAGACAAGTTTGTAACATAAGATAAGTAGTAATGTATTTTTCATTTTTATCCCTATATCTTCTAGTGCACCAAATGTGGAGCAATAATATTGTTTGATTTAGAAAGGGTATACAATTTTAATAGAGTTGGTAATTTACTTTTATTATGTAATATACTTCATTCTCTTGCAGCATCGAACATAAGCTTTCTGTGTTTTTAGTCTTAGACTCCAATTGATTTCTATGGCATCCGCGGCCTCAAGTGTGGTGGATTGAAAACTAGGTACGCAGCATCAGAATAGACGCGAGTGTACCAGTTAAATGTTTGATAAATTTGGAAAAGGGTCAAATAGAGTCGAATGTGAATTCGAAACATCTGTAATGACGCAACGTAGATATGTGCAGCGTCGAAAAATTTGGTTCGGTTCAGATCGATTCGGACCGATTCGAATTTCGGTTCGGATCGATTCGAATTAGGAAGAATCCGAATGAATCCGAAACAAATTCATTCAGATTCTTTCGGATTCGTGGGAAATTCGGTTCGATTCGGTTCAAATCGATTCGGAATTTCGGAATTTCGGTCAGTGTTAAGTGGGATGTGCTGTGTATTACACTAGTATACTGTACAATACTAGTGTAATACACGGCCATCCAAATCCATCCGAATCTACGGAATAAATTTGAATCGATTCGGATTTATTTGGTAGATTCGGCACTACCGCAATTCGGAAATTCGAATCGATCCGAATCTCCGAATTCGACAAATTCGTCCGAATTTCGATTCGGACCGAACCGAATTGCACGTCTAGACGCAAGCATCAATCTAAATCGGATTGAGGTCGCAGGAGCGTAAATTACTTCACAAATTTCAACATTTGCAGATGTGGGCTTCAAGCGTATTTTCAGTTGACGCTTTGATAAATATGCCCCTATCAGACAAGTAGTATAATATTATCCTGGTCCTGCAATTAATGGCATTCTGTTATGACACCCCTCTACATTAATAAAAAATTGTATAGCATAAACAGGAGTATGCTAACAATCTTTTATTCTAATACAATAATAAACGCAAACATCTTAATAGTTACTGTAAGTTAAACCCTCTCTACATGAGAACAAATAGCTCAGACAGAGCAGTAATGGAAAGAAAGATGAAAGTATATATGCTCTAAGTCAGACAAATGTTCTGTTAGGCAACCATCATCATATCCAGCTCATAGGCAAGAACTCTGCAGGGACTAATCTAAATATAGACAACAGAAGAGGAACTGTCATAAATTCTAGACGTCAGCCAATTCCAGCTTTAAACTTAAACGCTGTGAAAAGTGTCAGCGATCCCTCCTGATTAACCTGCCCACGGGCCTGCATTAAAATACTGTCTATTTCTAAATATAAAACTGTTCATAGAGCAATGAGGTATATGAATCTATCAGAGGGCACCTTCCACAGTTCTCATATCATATTGTCTCTAGATGAGCCACAAAATCTCCTCACTCCTATAGCTTTGCATATGTTTGTGCAGTGGTGTGTCATCGATTCCAATCTCATCTCGAGAGCACTTTCATATTTACTCAGAGCCAACGAATGTTTCCCATAGTGCGGAACATAGCTGGGTAGGGCGAGTAATGTTAGCCAGGGCCCCAAAGCTCTATCATCCCAAAAACTCCACTGTAGAAGGGCCTGCCTGGGGAATATCAACAGATGCTACACTCACTAAGAGATAAAGAGGTTCTCTTGTCTAGCCAAGGAAGGAATTAGGTGAGCTCTGAGCAGATCCTCTATCTCTTTCAAGAGAAAAATATTTATAGCCATGATGTACAAGTGAAACACAGATAGATAAAGCACTTCTAGAGTTTACCATAGACAAATATCAGGAGGATGAATTGCTTTGCCTGGTTACAAAACTATAGGACTCTTGAATAGCAGCCTAGGTATGATTGCCTAACCTGCTGCCTAGAGTCTAAACAATCTGGATCCAAGCTGGTAGCTTATACGTACAGCAAACCATAGATCAATCTATCCAGCAGGGTATAAACCAGCCATAGCTAATAACCTCAAGAATGTTCACTGTATGTTCCACAGGATAATTGGCAGATTAGATGGATCACATCGATAACTGATTATGGCTGCCACCCAGACACTTTTACAAAGGTATATTTGCTTTGTACTTAATTGTTTTTTGATTGTAGTTGCTGATTAAAGTACTAGAGAGAGTTTAGCAACCAAGTTTGGTTTCATTGCTCTCTTACTTATAGTATATATATATATATATATATATATATATATATATATATATATATATATAAATAAAAACAGCAATTACATGAGATACTTTTTTCCATGTAAAACACAGTCCTCTAGGGTATAAAAATTTGCAGACTTGAAATTGCAGGTGATTTCAACAACAACTAAAAACAAAAGCCTAGCTCTTTTATAGCGCCAATTAAACATGTAACAATCCTAACTAACAAGTTAGAATAACCTAACAAACAATATAAAAGTTATCACCAACTTTTCTGATTAACTGTTTTCTCAGATAAGTTTTGATTCACTGCTCCCTGCTCTCCTTCCTACTGCAAGTAAAATAAACATCCACACCTACAGCTTGTTCAACCACACCCACACCACACCCCCATTTACTCATGAACTCTCTGCAACCCTGCCTCTCCCATGATTTCTACTATATCTCTATGATATATATCCCAAAAGTATCCATCTGATATTAATTTTGCTATTTCAAGTGTTCTCAGATCCATTGAATACTGGAACTATAGTTTAAAAAGTAATGTTGACTTAACTAAAACATCTTTAAGACTCAGCATACAAATGCTAAACTTTAGATTCAACTGGGAACATTCAGATGTAACAGTGGGGGGTAGTTATCAAGCCGTCAACTTCAAATACGCTGGAATTCCGCAGCGTATTTGTAGCGAGGCTGATTCGCCTTACTTATCAAACGCTAGAGACCAGCAAAAGTAGAATTTTGTGACGTAAACTTCGATCCGCCGGACTAAGTCCGACACAGATCGATTCTTACGTCACTCCAGATGTTCCGCACACAAGTGCGGCACAATCTGACTACTTTTGCTAGTTATCAAAAATCTAGCAGGTACGCTCGCCACTTTTACGGCCCAGCGTACCTGGTTTTCAAACCGCCACCCTGGAGGCGGCGGATTCCATAGGAATCAATGGGAGTCTGACCATAGCGAAAGTACAAGTTCGCTGCTGCCAGACATCCCATTGATTCCTATGGGAACTGTCTACACCTAACACCCTAACATGTACCCCGAGTCTAAACACCTCTAATCTGTCCCCCCCTACACCGCCGCAACTAAATAAAACAATTAACCCCTAAACTGCCGCTCCCGGAGCCCACCGCAAGCTACTCTATACCTATCAACCCCTAAACCGCCGCTCCCGGAGCCCACCGCCACCTACATGATACCTAGTAACCCCTTATCCTGCCCCCCTATAATAAAGTTATTAACCCCTATCCTGCCGATCCCGCACCTCACCGCAAATAAATAAATAGTTTAACCCCTAAACCGCCGCTCCCTGACCCTGCCGAAACCTATATTAAATTTATTAACCCCTAATCTGCCCCCCCTACACCGTCGCCACCTATAATACATTTATTAACCCCTATCCTGCCCCCCACTACACCGCCGCCACTGTAATAAATTTATTAACCCCTAAACCTAAGTCTAACACTAACCCTAACACCCCCCTAACTTAAATATTAATTAAATAAATCTAAATCATATTTCTATTATGAACTAAATTAATCCTATTTAAAACTAAATACTTACCTTTAAAATAAACCCTAATATAGCTACAATATAAATAATAATTATATTGTTGTAACTATGTTAGGATTTATTTTTATTTTACAGACAAATTTCAATTTATTTTAACTAGGTACAATAGCTATTAAATAGTTATTAACTATTTAATACCTACTTAGCTAAAATAAAGAGAAATTTACCTGTAAAATAAAAACTAACCTAAGTTACAATTACACCTAACACTACACTATACTTTAATAAATTATTCCTATTTAAAACTAAATACTTTGCATACAAAGAGAGAAGCGCTCTACCAGGAACGAACAACAGCTCAGTGGCTTGTTCTATGGCGATTTACCACACGGAAGCAGCCTCTTTTAGACCAGTGTGCTTTTCACAGAAGAAAACTTTCCTGAAGTATATCAGTCTTATCCCGCCAAGTAAGGTCAGTCCAGCTCCGAAATACCAGGCAATTCTCCTCTGAACAAGGAACATGACAACCCCAGACGATCGTTTCAGCCTCCTATGGGCTCTACAAGGAACGAACAACAGCTCAGTGGCTTGTTCTATGGCGATTTACCACACGGAAGCAGCCATAGAACAAGCCACTGAGCTGTTGTTCGTTCCTGGTAGAGCGCTTCTCTCTTTGTATGCAAATTATTATGACCCTGGGGAAGTCTCCCTATGGGTGATGGGGGAAACCAGACGTGGACTCCTTGCCCAGTGTGCTTAGAGGAATGTGGCTGCACCTCACTGACGAGGCCCATAGGAGACCGAAACGATCGTCTGGGGTTGTCATGTTCCTTGTTCGGAGGAGAATTGCCTGGTATTTCGGGGCTGGACTGACCTTACTTGGCGGGATCAGACTGATATACTTCAGGAAAGTTTTCTTCTGTGAAAAGCACACTGGTCTAAAAGAGGCTGCTTCCGGGTGGTAAATCGCCATAGAACAAGCCACTGAGCTGTTGTTCGTTCCTGGTAGAGCGCTTCTCTCTTTGTATGCAAATTATTATGACCCTGGGGAAGTCTCCCTATGGGTGATGGGGGAAACCAGACGTGGACTCCTTGCCCAGTGTGCTTAGAGGAATGTGGCTGCACCTCACTGACGAGGCCCATAGGAGGCCGAAACGATCGTCTGGGGTTGTCATGTTCCTTGTTCGGAGGAGAATTGCCTGGTATTTCGGGGCTGGACTGACCTTACTTGGCGGGATCAGACTGATATACTTCAGGAAAGTTTTCTTCTGTGAAAAGCACACTGGTCTAAAAGAGGCTGCTTCCGGGTGGTAAATCGCCATAGAACAAGCCACTGAGCTGTTGTTCGTTCCTGGTAGAGCGCTTCTCTCTTTGTATGCAAATTATTATGACCCTGGGGAAGTCTCCCTATGGGTGATGGGGGAAACCAGACGTGGACTCCTTGCCCAGTGTGCTTAGAGGAATGTGGCTGCACCTCACTGACGAGGCCCATAGGAGGCCGAAACGATCGTCTGGGGTTGTCATGTTCCTTGTTCGGAGGAGAATTGCCTGGTATTTCGGGGCTGGACTGACCTCAATCAGATTGAGCTTGCATTCTATTGGCTGATCGGAACAGCCAATAGAATGCGAACTCAATCTGATTGGCTGATTGGATCAGCCAATCGGATTGAACTTGAATCTGATTGGCTGATCGGAACAGCCAATAGAATGCGAACTCAATTTGATTGGCTGATTGGATCAGCCAATCGGATTGAACTTGAATCTGATTGGCTGATTCCATCAGCCAATCAGAATTTTCCTACCTTAATTCCGATTGGCTGATAGAATCCTATCAGCCAATCGGAATTGAAGGGATGCCATCTTGGATGACGTCCCTTAAAGGAGCCTTCATTCGTTGGTAGTCCGTCGGGAAAGAAGGATGTTCCGCGTCGGCGGGATGAAGATTCAAGACCCGGCTTCGAAGATGACCTCGCCCGGATAGAAGACTTCTTCAGTGCCTCTTGGAAGATGACATCGCCCGGATGGAAGATTTCTTCAGCGCCGCTTGGAGGATCACTTCATCGGATGGAAGATTTCTTCAGTGCCCCTTGGATGATCACTTCTGCCGGTCCTGATGTCCTCTTCAGTTTCATCGGTGGCTCGGCTGAGTGAAGACGACTAAAGGTAGGATGATCTTCAGGGGATTAGTGTTAGGTTATTTTAAGGGGGTTTTGGGTTAGATTAGGGGTATGTGGGTGGTGGGTTTTAATGTTGGGGGAGGTTGTATTTTTCTTTTACAGGCAAAAGAGCTGAACTCTTTGGGGCATGCCCCCACAAAAGGCCCTTTTAAGGGCTGGTAAGGTAAAAGAGCTTTGAACTTTTTTAATGTAGAATAGGGTAGGGCATTTTTTTATTTTGGGGGGGTTTGTTATTTTATTAGGGGGCTTAGATTAGGTGTAAGTAGCTTAAAATTGTTGTAATATCTTTTTAAATGTTTTTAACTTATTTTTTTTTATTTTTTGTAACTTAGCTTTTTATATTTTTTGTACTTTAGTTATTTTAGGTAATTGTATTTAATTTTAGTTATTTGTAGGTAGTTTATTTAATTTATTTAATGATAGTGTAGTGTTAGGTTTAATTGTAACTTAGGTTAGGATTTATTTTACAGGTAATTTTGTATTTCTTTTAGCTAGGTAGTTATTGTATAGTTAATAACTATTTAATAACTATTTTAACTAGCTAAAATAAATACAAAGTTACCTGTATAATAAATATAAATCCTAAGATAGCTACAATGTAATTATTATTTATATTGTAGCTATATTAGGGTTTATTTTATAGGTAAGTATTTAGTTTTAAATAGGATTAACTTAGTTCATAATATAAATATTATTTAGATTTATTTAATTAATATTTAAGTTAAGGGGGTGTTAGGGTTAGTGTTAAACTTAGGTTTAGGGGTTAATCATTTTATTACAGTGGCGGCGGTGTAGTGGGGGGCAGGATAGGGGTTAATAAATTTATTATAGGTGGCGACGGTGTAGGGGGGGCAGGATAGGGGTTAATAAATTTAATATAGGGTGCGGCAGGGTCAGGGAGCGGCGGTTTAGGGGTTAAACTATTTATTTATTTGCGGCGAGGTGCGGGATCAGCAGGATAGGGGTTAATAACTTTATTATAGAGGGCGACGGTATAGGGGGGGCAGGATAGGGGTTACTAGGTATAATGTAGGTGGCAGCGGTGTCCGGGAGCGGCGGTTTAGGGGTTAATACATTTATAAGACTTGCGGCGGGGTCTAGGAGCGGCGGTTTAGGGGTTAGTAACTTTATTTAGTTGCGTGGGGCTCCGGGGACGCCGGTATAGGGGGTAGAACAGTGTAGTTTAGTGTGAGTGCTTAGTGACAGGCTAGCAAGAAAGCTGTTAAACAGCCGAAGAGCAGCGAGATCGGATGAGTGATAACTCTCACAGTCCGCTGCTCATCGCCCCGCGGCTTTTTGACAGCTTTACTTGATAACTTAGGCAAATTTTTTCAGGTCCGCGGCGGCGATGTGAGGCGAGCTTAGGTGGGCGTATTGGGCCGGCGAAGGCAGGAAAGTTGACACATTGATAACTACCCCCCAGTGTATAGTAAAATGTTCGCCAAGGATTCAAATTTCTATTTGAATGAACAAATTGGACCTATATTTAAGCCATAAGTTTTTAATTTTTTTCTTGTCGTGTACATAATAGTGTATGACTTTTTTTACTGTGCTAAACAAATTTTAAATCCATTCAACACTCCACAGATAGCAAGCAACTTGTCCTTAAAAAGCATAACCAGAGTTTTATTAAGCAGACAAACATACATTTAAAAAAATTGCATTTAAAAGTTTTAAAATGCAACAAAGAAAACCCCCCACAACTTTAATGTTCTTTTAAATATTGATAGAAATAAACTATGCTGAGTTATAAGCAAAGCTAAGAGATACTTCGATCTTCATCTCTTTCTTTACATAGAGAACAATCTGTGCTTTGGCATCAAAGGATTCAAATATATTTATAAAAAAGGATTTTTGCTCACCACAGGGATTTAAATTGACAAAAATATAGACAATGTTTTCCAAGCAAGGTGTGTGCTTATAATCAGCAAGGCTTAAAAAATATTTACTTTTGTGGATATTATCAAAAGTATTTTTATTTTTTTTTTGACAGAGAGGACAAAAACAGGCTGATAATATATTCACAGGGATACACAATACATATAAATACAACTTTTCACAAATGCAGATAAAGAAATACAACTTGCATTTTGAAAGCTTGTGTGTGTATTTCATATTATTCAAAGCACTGACCTATAAAACAGAAAAACTTTTAGTACCATAGCACATTTGCCTGATTGCAGTAATTTTACTATGAAAACGCTGACTTGTAATGAAGGGAATTTCATAACTCAAAAGCGCAGACTACCCAAAATGGGCTTTTTGAAGCTGATCAAAAGAAAAACAACAAAGTTGTAAATAAAACGGGCAGACACTCATATAATTATGTGTTTGTATCATTCAAGTAAAAGATGTTTCCCGAAGGCATTTTTTCATCTTCAGCAACATACGCTATTGTGCAATGCTCCAGTAACTTCTCATTACTGAGAAAAGTTGATATAACATATTATTTTGCGTGCATGTTTGAAAGAGGTCATGAGTGTGAATAGCCAGCTTTGCTCAATCGTGTTTTAGAATTGTCAGAGCCCCCTGAATAAAACATAATAGATAAAATATTTTATAGGCTGTGGAACTAAATTATGAATATTTGATGAGCCATTGAAATGTCAGTGTTTCAAACCTTTACTCTATAATGCTATTTAAAATATTTTGGACTAGATTAAAAGATAAATGCAAAATATCGCTTCTGCAAAAGCGATATTTGCACTTAACTTAGTAATACCAACGCACAAAAATGTGCGCTTTTATTACAAGTGTGGTGTGATGCGACCTCTTTTTCGCATTGCACAGAAGCTTTGTGCTCATGAGAGAGAGCGCTTCCATAGGCTCCAATGGGAGTCTCGTGCTCATGGCGTGAGACACGGCATAAGAACTAGCATGGTGAAGGGGGTAAGTCACGCAGTTATGGGCAGCAAATATAAATATATATGTATATGAATACATACATATATATTTATGTGTTAATATGTGTATATACAGGATATACATATATATTTATGTGTTAATAAGTGTATATACAGAATATACATATATATTTATGTGTTAATAAGTGTATATACAGCATATACATATATATTTATGTGTTAATAAGTGTATATACAGCATATACATATATATTTATGTGTTAATATGTGTATATACAGCATATACATATATATTTATGTGTTAATATGTGTATATACAGCATATAAATATATATTTATGTGTTAATAAGTGTATATACAGAATATACATATATATTTATGTGTTAATAAGTGTATATACAGCATATACATATATATTTATGTGTTAATAAGTGTATATACAGCATATACATATATATTTATGTGTTAATATGTGTATATACAGCATATACATATATATTTATGTGTTAATAAGTGTATATACAGCATATACATATATATTTATGTGTTAATAAGTGTATATACAGCACATACATATATATTTATGTGTTAATAAGTGTACATACAGCATATATATATTTATGTGTTAAGTGTATATACAGCATATACATATATATTTATGTGTTAATATGTGTATATACAGCATATACATATATATTTATGTGTTAATAAGTGTATATACAGCATATACATATATATTTATGTGTTAATATGTGTATATACAGCATATACATATATATTTATGTGTTAATATGTGTATATACAGCATATACATATATATTTATGTGTTAATATGTGTATATACAGCATATACATATATATTTATGTGTTAATATGTGTATATACAGCATATACATATATATTTATGTGTTAATATGTGTATATACAGCATATACATATATATTTATGTGTTACTATGTGTATATACAGGATATACCTATATATTTATGTGTTAATATGTGTATATACAGGATATACATATATATTTATGTGTTAATATGTGTATACACAGCATATACATATATATTTATGTGTTAATATGTGTATATACAGCATATACATATATATTTATGTGTTAATATGTGTATATACAGGATATACATATATATTTTACGTGTTAATATGTGTATATACAGGATATACATATATATTTATGTGTTAATATGTGTATATACAGCATATACATATATATGTGTGTTAATATGTGTATATACAGGATATACATATATATTTATGTGTTAATATGTGTATACACAGCATATACATATATTTATGTGTTAATATGTGTATATACAGCATATACATATATATTTATGTGTTAATATGTGTATATACAGGATATACATATATACATTTATGTGTTAATATGTGTGTATACAGGATATACATATATATTTATGTGTTAATATGTGTATATACAGGATATACATATATATTTATGTGTTAATATGTGTATATAAAGCATATACATATATATTTATGTGTTAATATGTGTTATATACAGGATATACATATATATTTATGTGTTAATATGTGTATATACAGCATATACATATATATGTGTGTTAATATGTGTATATACAGGATATACATATATATTTATGTGTTAATAAGTGTATATACAGCATATACATATATATTTATGCGTTAATATGTGTATATAGTTATATAGGCATAAGGAGAGAAATATACATTAAAGTTAAATTTAAGTCCCCAACTAATTATATAATGTATCATACAGGGAAGTGAAGTGTATCAACCCTGTGTAAAGAGAATCAATCTCAAAAGCTAATTAAATGGGCAGGGGGGTGCTCTATATCCTGGCATAAACATAGGCAAATGAGAAGAAAAAATGGATATATCAGAGCACACAATAGCCACAAATATAAGTGATGTGTAAGTGAGTTGGCTTGAGCGAGCCAAGTAAACTAAAATATAACTTTTATTATTACATATAAGATAAAATAAAGTTGGTGAAGAACATTCACACAAGTACAGTGCAGGGTTTAAAAACACTTAAAATTGGTGAACTGAATGCTAAGATGCCCAGGTAATAACCATTAATGTGGGTTTGGGTGAGAGAATCTGGCAGGGAGGCACCACAAAATGCTCGCGGATTGCACAAAAAGCTAAGCTATAAAAGAGGATTGACCTCACACAACAATATATCTATCTAGTGCAATGCTGGAGCAGTGCCTAAGCCTGTCAGAGTCCCAAACAATAGTGTATCAGGTAGTGTAGTAGTTAGCAAAAACTTGAATATCAAATGCAAGATATAGGACCAATAATAAGAAAAGCCCAAAACAAATACCGGACTATTATACACATTAATTACGTATAAGTTGCATTCTCTATCATGTACCAATTACCACGTAACCCACATAAGGCAAATGATTTAAGCATTCAAAGAGAGCGCCTGATGCGCATTTCGCCACGCTCGTGGCTTTATCAAAGGCTAACCCGACTTGCGCCGAACTCACTGTTAAAATAGTGCTGTTAGCCAATATTGGCTAACAGCACTATTTTAACAGTTGTTTGGGACTCTGACAGGCTTAGGCACTGCTCCAGCATTGCACTAGATAGATATATTGTTGTGTGAGGTCAATCCTCTTTTATAGCTTAGCTTTTTGTGCAATCCGTGAGCATTTTGTGGTGCCTCCCTGCCAGATTCTCTCACCCAAACCCACATTAATGGTTATTACCTGGGCATCTTAGCATTCAGTTCACCAATTTTAAGTGTTTTTAAACCCTGCACTGTACTTGTGTGAATGTTCTTCACCAACTTTATTTTATCTTATATGTAATAATAAAAGTTATATTTTAGTTTACTTGGCTCGCTCAAGCCAACTCACTTACACATCACTTATATTTGTGGCTATTGTGTGCTCTGATATATCCATTTTTTCTTCTCATTTGCCTATTAATATGTGTATATACAGCATATACATATATATTTATGTGTTAATATGTGTATATACAGGATATACATATATATTTATGTGTTAATATGTGTATATACAGCATACAGGGAGTGCAGAATTATTAGGCAAATGAGTATTTTGACCACATCATCCTCTTTATGCATTTTGTCTTACTCCAAGCTGTATAGGCTCGAAAGCCTACTACCAATTAAGCATATTAGGTGATGTGCATCTCTGTAATGAGAAGGGGTGTGGTCTAATGACATCAACACCCTATATCAGGTGTGCATAATTATTAGGCATTTTCCTTTCCTTTGGCAAAATGGGTCAAAAGAAGGACTTGACAGGCTCAGAAAAGTCAAAAATAGTGAGATATCTTGCAGAGGGATGCAGCACTCTTAAAATTGCAAAGCTTCTGAAGCGTGATCATCGAACAATCAAGCGTTTCATTCAAAATAGTCAACAGGGTCGCAAGAAGCGTGTGGAAAAATCAAGGCGCAAAATAACTGCCCATGAACTGAGAAAAGTCAAGCGTGCAGCTGCCAAGATGCCACTTGCCACCAGTTTGGCCATATTTCAGAGCTGCAACATCACTGAAGTGCCCAAAAGCACAAGGTGTGCAATACTCAGAGACATGGCCAAGGTAAGAAAGGCTGAAAGACGACCACCACTGAACAAGACACACAAGCTGAAACGTCAAGACTGGGCCAAGAAATATCTCAAGACTGATTTTTCTAAGGTTTTATGGACTGATGAAATGAGAGTGAGTCTTGATGGGCCAGATGGATGGGCCCGTGGCTGGATTGGTAAAGGGCAGAGAGCTCCAGTCCGACTCAGACGCCAGCAAGGTGAAGGCGGAATACTGGTTTGGGCTGGTATCATCAAAGATGAGCTTGTGGGGCCTTTTCGGGTTGAGGATGGAGTCAAGCTCAACTCCCAGTCCTACTGCCAGTTTCTGGAAGACACCTTCTTCAAGCAGTGGTACAGGAAGAAGTCTGCATCCTTCAAGGAAAACATGATTTTCATGCAGGACAATGCTCCATCACACGCGTCCAAGTACTCCACAGCGTGGCTGGCAAGAAAGGGTATAAAAGAAGAAAATCTAATGACATGGCCTCCTTGTTCACCTGATCTGAACCCCATTGAGAACCTGTGGCCCATCATCAAATGTGAGATTTACAAGGAGGGAAAACAGTACACCTCTCTGAACAGTGTCTGGGAGGCTGTGGTTGCTGCTGCACGCAATGTTGATGGTGAACAGATCAAAACACTGACAGAATCCATGGATGGCAGGCTGTTGAGTGTCCTTGCAAAGAAAGGTGGCTATATTGGTCACTGATTTGTTTTTGTTTTGTTTTTGAATGTCAGAAATGTATATTTGTGAATGTTGAGATGTTATATTGGTTTCACTGGTAAAAATAAATAATTGAAATGGGTATATATTTGTTTTTTGTTAAGTTGCCTAATAATTATGCACAGTAATAGTCACCTGCACACACAGATATCCCCCTAAAATATCTAAAACTAAAAACAAACTATAAACTACTTCCAAAAATATTCAGCTTTGATATTAATGAGTTTTTTGGGTTCATTGAGAACATGGTTGTTCAATAATAAAATGAATCCTCAAAAATACAACTTGCCTAATAATTCTGCACTCCCTGTATACATATATATTTATGTGTTAATAAGTGTATATACAGCATATACATATATATTTATGTGTTAATAAGTGTATATACAGCATATACATATATATTTATGTGTTAATAAGTGTATATACAGCATATACATATATATTTATGTGTTAATATGTGTATATACAGCATATACATATATATATATGTGTTAATATGTGTATATACAGGATATACATATATATTTATGTGTTAATAAGTGTATATACAGCATATACATATATATTTATGTGTTAATATGTGTATATACAACATATACATATATATTTATGTGTTAATATGTGTATATACAGGATATACATATATATTTATGTGTTAATATGTGTATATACAGGATATACATATATATTTATGTGTTAATATGTGTATATACAGCATATACATATATATGTGTGTTAATATGTGTATATACAGGATATACATATATATTTATGTGTTAATATGTGTATATACAGCATATACATATATATTTATGTGTTAATAAGTGTATATACAGCATATACATATACATTTAAGTGTTAATATGTGTATATACATACAGTATATATTTATGTGTTAATATGTGTATACACAGCATATACATATATATTTATGTGTTAATATGTATATATACAGCATATACATATATATTTATGTGTTAATATGTGTATACACAGCATATACATATATATTTATGTGTTAATATGCATATATACAGCATATACATATATATTTGTGTTAATATGTGTATATACAGGATATACATATATATTTATAGGTAGCAAACAGTCCCCAAAGATTGCAATATAAAGGCACTCCCGCTCCCGCCAACTTTCAGCCCTCATAACTGCTTCTTGCAGTTATTTTATTAAAAAATAAAAATGCTACAATTTGTATTTTTTTTTTTTTTTTAAATAAACTACACACCACTGTATTTTGGGGCCAATTCTGGGACATTTATAAAATTGACCAGAGATCTGATACCTGGTCAATTTTATGAGCACTGTTAATGACTGGTTATTTATTGCTCTCCCGTAAATCACATCATATATATAATGCAAATATACACATATGTGTGCAAGATGATTAATTTTTTATTACATTTTTTTTTTACACATATATATACTTTTTTGTATGGAACTGATTTTTTTTGCACTTGCACTTTATTACACTTGCATTGTATTTATTTTTGCGGTATAGAATTTTTTTTGCACAAGTCACTTGAATTTTTTGCTATCTATTAGTTTTACCATTATAGTGCTATCTGTGTATAGGATTGGTTAGATTTTCAAATATAATTTTGTTATCTCTGTTTTCCTACTTTGTACAATGACAATAAAACAAATCTAATCTAATCTAATCTAAATGGGCGCTAAATTAGCACTCCACTTGTAATCTAGCCCTTTATTGGCAAGGGGTAATAATTTTAAAATAACACTATCACTAAAAAACAATAACATAGGGACCAGTAACAAAATGCTGGATTTCATTAACCCTTTTGAGCCATCTTCACATCCTGGTGCTTGAGTTGCTTTTGGTTGTTTGATCCTCAGTGCATTTACATATAAATTAGATTTGGACATATATTGGATTCCCCATAACCCCAAGTCCGCTGCCTAGGAGTTACACTTGACTCCAATTTGTCCTTCATACCCCACATCCAAATGCTCTCTTCATCCTGTCGCAACCACCTACGCAATATCTCCAAAATGTGCCCGTTTCTGAGTACTGAAACTACTAAACAGCTAATCCACTCCCTAGTAATTTCCCGACTTGACTACTGTAATAACCTACTAACTAGCCTTCCTCTTTCCTGCCTCTCCCCTCTTCAGTCCATCCTCTGCTAGACGAATCCACCTCTCCCAACGGTCTGTATCTGCTGCACCTCTCTGCAAGAAGTCCATTCACTGGCTCCCCATTCACAGCAGAATTAAATTCAAAATTCTCACCCTGACCTACAAAGCCCTTACCAATGCAGCCCCCCCTACCTGTCCTCACTCATCAACAAATATACTCTAGCCCACCCCATAAGATCCAATAATGACATCTTCTACCATCACCTCCTCCCATGCTAGACTACAGGACTTCTCTCATGTGGCACTAACCCTCTGGAACAAACTTCCTTGAGCTGTCAGACTTTCCCCCAACCTCTCCTCCTTTAAACGCTCCCTAAAGACCTTTTTGTTCAGGGAAGCCTATAGCCAAATCAGTAGCAAATTAATTCTACTTGCCTAATAGTTGCCCTCTTCTAACTCCACACTAACATCATTCTCACCTCTGCAGTCCCCACCTCCTGTTTCTCAACCTCCTACCCATCAAGATTGTAAGTTCCCAAGGGAACAGGGCCCTCAATTCTCCCTTTTTTTTGTTTGTTTAATTTTGTCCGGTTTCTTATGTTGTATTGTATCACTGTTGTACTTTTATCTTTGTACCCATGGACAGTGTTGCGGAATCTGTTGGCACTTTATATATAAACCATAATAATAATTCAGATCCAATAACAGTTATTTCTAATGGGAACAGTTAATATAGAGCTAGATTACGAGTTTTGCGTTATGAGTGAAAAAGCATTGTTATGCTTCACAAAGTTGCTTTTTCCCTAACGCCGCTATTACAAGTCTTGTCGGTATAGGTGTATCGCACACCTTTTTGGCCGTCACGCAACGTCAGTACCGCACTTTTAAAAAAGTCCTTTTCAATGCGACTCCCATAGCGCCGGTATTACGAGTTTGCCTGGGAGGCCAAAAAGTGAACGTTACACCCTATATTGACAAGATCCGTACCGCCATCTAAAGTCAGCAGTTATGAGTTTTAGATTACAAATCTGTAACATAAAACTCATAACTAAACTGCTACAAAGTACACTAAACACCCATAAACTACCTATAAACCCCTAAACCGAGGTAACCCCGCATCGCAAACACTAAAATAAAATGATTAACCCCTAATCTGCAGCTCCGGGCATCACTGCCACAAATTTTTTCATTAACCCCTATTCCGCCGCTTTCCGACATCGTCGCCACTATAATAAACCTATTAACCCCTAAACCGCCGCCCTCCCGCATTGCAAACACTAAAATAAATTTATTAAACCCTAATCTGCCGCCCGCCCACACCGCCGCTATAATAAACCTATTAACCCCTAAACCGCAAGCCCCCCACAGCGAAATATACTAAAATAAATTATTAACCCCTAAACCTCTGACCCCCCCCCACATCACTAACTCTACATAAATATATTAACCCCTAATCCTAACCCTAACCCTAACGTAACCCTAAGCCTAACACCCCCTAACTTAAATGTAATTAAAATAAATCTAAATAAACCTTACAATTATTAATTAAATAATTCCTATTTAAAACTAAATACATACTTACCTGTAAAAAAAAAACTAAGCTAGCTACAATATAACTAATAGTTACATTGTATCTATCTTAGGTTTTATTTTTATTTCACAGGTAAGTTTGTATTTATTTTAACTAGGTAGACTAGTTAGTAAATAGTTATTAACTATTTGCTAACTACCTAGTTAAAATAAATACAAAGTTACCTGTAAAATAAAACCTAACCTGCCTTACACTAAAAACTAACATTACAATAAAGTGAAATAATTTAAATTAATAAAATACAATTTACTAAATTACAAAAAAAATAAACACTAAATAACAAAAAATAAAAAATGAAATTATCAAAAATAAAAATGAATTACTCATAATCTAAAAGCCCTATAAAAATAACTCCCCCCCAGCCTACACAAAACTGCCAATGGCCCTTAAAAGGGCCTTTTGCGGGGCATTGCCCCAAATAAATCAGATCTTTTACCTGTAAAAAAAATACAAACACCCCCAACAGTAAAATCCACCACCCAACCAACCAAATCCCCCAAATAAAACTATCTAAATAAACTTAAGCTAAACATTGCCCTGAAAAGGGCATTTGGATGGCCATTGCCCTTAAAAGGGCATTTTGATCTTTTGCATTGCCCAAAACCCTAACTTAAAAAAAACCCCACTCAAAAACCTTAAAAAAACCTAACACTAACCCCCGACAATCCACTTACAGTAATCGAAGTCCGGACATCCATCCTCATCCAGCCGGCCAAGTCCTCATCCTAGCGGCAAATAGTCTTCATCCATGCGGCCTCTTCGATCTTCATTCAGCCGGCGAAGTCCTCATCCAAGCAGAAAGAAGTCTTCATCCAGACGGCATCTTCTATCTTCATCCATCCGGCACGTAGCGGGTCCATCTTCAAGACATCCGGCGTCGCTGGAAAATGAAGGTTCCGTTTAAGTGACGTCATCCAAGATGGTGTCTCTTGCATTCCTATTGGCTGAAAGATTTTTATCAGCCAATAGGAATTAAAGGGGAAAAAATACTATTGGCTGTTGCAATCAGCCAATACGATTGAGCTTCATCCTAATGGCTGATTGGATTTATAATCAACAATTTGAATCAACATCTCTAGTAATCCTCTCTTCCATGTGAGGTTGTGCATGTGTGTTTCTTGCTATCTTTAGTAGCTATGGTGTAACCACTTTCCCAGTACATTAAATACATTAGGTTGGTGACTAATATTTTTATGCCAATCATCTACTAATGACAAGAATATCAGGGTCCACATTGGAAATTTATTGAGTGATGGATCATACAAACACTGTGGGTGCAGCAGGTGATCACCATTATCAGACAGTAAGCAATGCCATATTCCTTCCATATGGGGTATAAAGCAGCTTCCTTGGCCCTTCTGTGTACAGACATTACGAGTATATGAGATGGTATCCAACCTCAGTTTCACAACCATAATATTGTTGATCAAAGTCTGGTTGTAATGATGCTGGTGGAAACTAAAACCCAACTATAGAATAAGAAATAATCAAGTAGGTCTTGGTAATTGAACAAATGGCTAATTTGGCTGAGAAAAACTTTTTGTTTTGTTTATATATATATATATATATATATATATATATATATATATATATATATATATATATATAGCTTAATTTCATCAATATGCAAAATAATAAAAAAAAGCATGAACAAGGGGCAAGGCACAAGAGGTTAGAGGCCAGATCCAAAGGTAAATCGGATCAACACAAGTAACTCACTTTATTTACATGAATATGAACAACAGCTCAAGTGAGTCTAAAAATGGATCTGCAATTAAAAAAAAAAAAAGATAATTTTTAATTGCAGCTACATGTATGTCAATGGCCTCAGGTTTGGCTTTGTGCATTTTTAAATACTAGCAATTCTTTATTGCTCGATAGCTCTGTTGTCCAGATTTAGGTCAGACTAAAAAGGTAAAGCACAAGTAAGGCATAAAAGGCAAGATTACAGGTCGTGTGGCAAATCTAAATGCATTTTGCGCTTCTCGGGATCTGCTCGTATTACAAGTTGGAAAAAATGTTTTTCTTTTTCTAGCGGTAGCCCAAGAAGCGCAAACATTGCTAGCCTACTCGCGAAAACGACATTCAATGTTGGCATTCATCGATGTCTGTTGGACATGATACGCTACAGCGTATCATGTCGGACAGACATTGGTAAATCTACCCCTATGTCTCTTTATAGGGAAATTGCACATTACTGCAGCGCTCTTTTGTCCATGACAGCATCACATATTAATATTATTGTAGCCACCAGTAAGAACCACCTGAGACCACCTCTTTAGTGATTGGCAGCTGGGTTTCCAAGGAAAGTGACCAAATCTGAAGTATTCTGAAACTCATAGTAAGTTTGACAGCCATCTAAAATCATTTAAAAACATACAATAAATTATCTGAGCTATTTAACTGAGCATGAGTAAAATAAGTCATTTACATTTCTTTATTGTTTAGTTCATACCTCTGAACCCTAAAATGAATGGCTGACTTTAGTTGCTTATAATCTGCAATTTTAGGATTTCACTGATTACGTTTAGGCCTCTGCAGCTTGTAGTGTTAAAAAGTAAAATTGAATTAATTCCAAAATTCAGATTAATGAGCAAAATATATTGCATTCATAAATGTTCATAAAATAATATTTACAATATATATGAGGGGAAAAAAGAATAGATGAGCAGTGAATTTGCAGAATAAAAACTGTCTGCAGTGGTTATTTTAGTATAATGTTTGTGCAGCCTCTACAGTTTCAGCACCTATCTGTTAGAGTATAATAAAATGTATTTTATATAGACAATTAATGAGACAAACTGTAGCATCCTTCATTACATTGTTCATTGGGGAAGGTCCGCTAGTCGATGAATAGAAGGTCGTTCTAATGGTCTGGCAAAAGAGTTCAGAATTTTGCATCTTTTTATCCAGCAGAACATTTGCTTTAATCTCCCCAATGTCTTGCTATAAAACCAGTCTTGTCTAAGTGAATTATAAGCACAGTCATTTTTAAACATACATGAGAAATTCAGAAGATTTTTTTTAAACTCCCTTTACCTCCCTCAAAACTACCTGTACGATTTCCTTCCTCCTTCTTACCTCAAAAGTACTTATGAAACCCCCAGAAGTTTGAAGCCCATAGGGAAAGACAATATTCTATATCCCCTTTAATTTCATAAATATATACTGTATCCCGCAGCATCTGTGAAACCATCTGTTACCACTTGTTAAGATTGGTGGACACTTCTTGGACTCTGTCTCTTTGTTGCACTATTCATAAATCAATTGTTTTTAAAAAAAAGATGTTTTGATACAATCGTTTTATTGGCTTCATATGTTACTGTTCCAGATTATATAGATTGCATGAACTAAATAATTATTCTTGTGATTTTAGCTCTGTGAAGGTTTTCTATCCTTTTTACACCATATCAATTTAAACACGATAAAGTAGTGAGCGATCACTAGCTCGGTAACCTTGAAATCCTCCCAGCAGCAGCTCGCACGGAAACAGGGGCATCAAGCTTCATTCGTAGCTTAATAATTCGGCCTCCATGTTGTTCATATTGAGGTGTTATAAAAGACTGAAATATAAATTTTTATATAATGCATAGTAATTTTGCAATATGCTATACTTACTTATTTGCCCCCCTGTACTGTCATTGTTTACAAATAGATCTTTTTTGTCATTTAAATATCTGCTTTGTCTGCTTAAAGGGCCACTAAACCCAAAATCTTTCTTTCATGATTCGGATAGAACATACAAATTTAAACAACATTACAATTTACTTCTATTATTTATTTTGCTTCATTTTTTAGATATCCTTATTTGAAGAAAAAGCAATGCATATGGGTGAGCCAATCACATGAGGCTTCTATGTGCAGCAACCAATCAGCAGCTACTGAGCATATCTAGATATGCTTTTCAGAAAAGAATATCAAGAGAATAAAACAAATGAGATAATAGAAGTAAATTAGAAAGATGTTTAAAATTGCATTCTCTTTCTAAATCATGAAAGAAAAAATGTAGGTTTCATGCCCCTTTAAGCAACCACATATACTGAAAATATAAAAGTGTCAGTATGTAAACAAGAGGCAGCAGCAGACATCAACAACCTCCCAGTGAGAAGTTGTTAACAATGTGTAGAATACAGTAAACTCTTATCAGCTACTTGAGTGTATTGTCCCTTTAATGTTCTCAAAGGCTTGTTATACCAACCACAAAAAAACATGTATATAGAATTCCTAGTCCTTTTACATTTAATTCATGGCTATACTACATACAGTGGCCTCTAGTTATTAAGGTCTGTCAGACCTGATCCGACAGTGCGGATCAGGTCCGACAGACCTTCGTTGAATATGGCGAGCAATACGCTCGCCGTATTCAGCATTGCACCAGCAGCTCACAAGAGCTGCTGGTGCAATGCCGCCCCCTGCAGACTCGCGGCCAATAGGCCGCCAGCAGGGGTGTCAATCAACCCGATCGTACTCGATCGGGTTGATTTCCGGTGATGTATGTCCGCCTACTCAGAAACAGGGGCCGTCAAGCTCCATCCGGAGCTTGATAACTAGAGGCCAGTATGTACACTTTTTTTCTGTTATCTTTTACCATAAAAAATATATTTATTAAAGTGTTACACTCTGGGGCAGATTACTAGTGGAGAAGTATTTAGAATTTTTGTTTGTGCGCAAGCGAAACCCAAAAAACACAAAAATAAGGACTTTAGGTATCGCAACCGCATTATCATCTTCTTAACTTAGGCCTAGATTTAGAGTTTGGCGTTAGCCGTGAAAACCAGCGTTAGAGGCTCCTAACAATGGTTTTAGGCTACCGCCAGTATTTGGAGTCACTCAAAATAGGGTCTAACGCTCACTTTCCAGCCGCAACTTTTCCATACCACAGATCCCCTTACGTAAATTGCGTATCCTATCTTTTCAATGGGATTTTTCTAACTCCGGTATTTAGAGTCGTTTCTGAAGTGAGCGTTAGACATCTAACGACAAAACTCCAGCCGCAGGAAAAAAGTCAGTAGTTAAGAGCTTTCTGGGCTAACGCCGGTTTCTAAAGCTCTTAACTACTGTACTCTAAAGTACACTAACACCCATAAACTACCTATGTACCCCTAAACCGAGGTCCCCCCACATCGCCGACACTCGAAAAAAAATTTTTAACCCCTAATCTGCCGACCGCCACCTACGTTATCCTTATGTACCCCTAATCTGCTGCCCCTAACACCGCCGACCCCTGTATTATATTTATTAACCCCTAATCTGCCCCCCTCAACGTCGCCTCCACCTGCCTACACTTATTAACCCCTAATCTTCCGACCGCAAAGCGCCGCCACCTACGTTATCCTTATGTACCCCTAATCTGCTGCCCCTAACACCGCCGACCCCTATATTATATTTATTAACAACTAATCTGCCCCCCACAACGTTGCCTCCACCTGCCTACACTTATTAACCCCTAATCTGCCGACCGGACCTGAGCGCTACTATAATAAAGTTATTAAC
Organism: Bombina bombina; assembly: GCF_027579735.1. Lineage (NCBI taxonomy): Eukaryota > Metazoa > Chordata > Amphibia > Anura > Bombinatoridae > Bombina > Bombina bombina. The sequence continues at coordinate 1,075,609,631 of NC_069504.1, forward strand.
CCCTAATCCGCCTCACTAACCCTATCATAAATAGTATTAACCCCTAATCTGCCCTCCCTAACATCGCCGACACCTAACTTCAATTATTAACCCCTAATCTGCTGACCGAATCTCGCAGTTATTCTAATAAATGTATTAACCCCTAAAGCTAAGTCTAACCCTAATACTAACACCCCCCTAAGTTAAATATAATTTAAATCTAACGAAATTAATTAACTCTTATTAAATAAATTATTCCAATTTAAAGCTAAATACTTACCTGTAAAATAAATCCTAATATAGCTACAATATAAATTATAATTATATTATAGCTATTTTAGGATTTATATTTATTTTACAGGTAACTTTGTATTTATTTTAACCAGGTACAATAGCTATTAAATAGTTAAGAACTATTTAATAGCTAAAATAGTTAAAATAATTACAAATTTACCTGTAAAAGAAATCCTAACCTAAGTTACAAATAAACCTAACACTAGACTATCAATAAATTAATTAAATAAACTACCTACAATTACCTACAATTAACCTAACACTACACTATCAATAAATTAATTAAATACAATTGCTACAAAGAAATACAATTAAATAAACTAGCTAAAGTACAAAAAATAAAAAAGAACTAAGTTACAAAAAATAAAAAAATATTTACAAACATAAGAAAAATATTACAACAATTTTAAACTAATTACACCTACTCTAAGCCCCCTAATAAAATAACAAAGCCCCACAAAATAAAAAAAACGCCCTACCCTATTCTAAATTACTAAAGTTCAAAGCTCTTTTACCTTACCAGCCCTGAACAGGGCCCTTTGCGGGGCATGCCCCAAGAAATTCAGCTCTTTTGCCTGTAAAAAAAAACATACAATACCCCCCCCCCCAACATTACAACCCACCACCCACATACCCCTAATCTAACCCAAACCCCCCTTAAATAAACCTAACACTAAGCCCCTGAAGATCATCCTACCTTGTCTTCACCATACCAGGTTCACCGATCGGTCCAGAAGAGCTCCTCCGATGTCCTGATCCAAGCCCAAGCGGGGGCTGAAGAGGTCCATGATCCGGCTGAAGTCTTCATCCAAGCGGGCCAGAAGAGGTCTTCCATCCGATTGAAGTCTTCATCCAAGCGGCATCCATCCGGAGCGAAGCGGCAGCATCCTGAAGACCTCCACCGCGGAACATCCATCCTGGCCGACGACTGAACGACGAATGACGGTTCCTTTAAATGACGTCATCCAAGATGGCGTCCCTCGAATTCCGATTGGCTGATAGGATTCTATCAGCCAATCGGAATTAAGGTAGGAATATTCTGATTGGCTGATGGAATCAGCCAATCAGAATCAAGTTCAATCAGACTGGCTGATCCGATCAGCCAATCAGATTGAGCTCGCATTCTATTGGCTGTTCCGATCAGCCAATAGAATGCAAGCTCAATCTGATTGGCTGATTGGATCAGCCAATCGGATTGAACTTGATTGTTGTAATATTTTTCTTATGTTTGTAAATATTTTTTTATTTTTTGTAACTTAGTTCTTTTTTATTTTTTGTACTTTAGCTAGTTTATTTAATTGTATTTCTTTGTAGCAATTGTATTTAATTAATTTATTGATAGTGTAGTGTTAGGTTAATTGTAGGTAATTGTAGGTAGTTTATTTAATTAATTTATTGATAGTCTAGTGTTAGGTTTATTTGTAACTTAGGTTAGGATTTCTTTCACAGGTAAATTTGTAATTATTTTTACTATTTTAGCTATTAAATAGTTCTATAGCTATTGTACCTGGTTAAAATAAATACAAAGTGACCTGTAAAATAAATATAAATCCTAAAATAGCTATAATATAATTATAATTTATATTGTAGCTATATTAGGATTTATTTTACAGGTAAGTATTTAGCTTTAAATTGGAATAATTTATTTAATAAGAGTTAATTAATTTCGTTAGATTTAAATTATATTTAACTTAGGGGGGTGTTAGTATTAGGGTTAGACTTAGCTTTAGGGGTTAATACATTTATTAGAATAGCGGCGAGATTCGGTCGGCAGATTAGGGGTTAATAATTGAAGTTAGGTGTCGGCGATGTTAGGGAGGGCAGATTAGGGGTTAATACTATTTATGATAGGGTTAGTGAGGCGGATTAGGGGTTAATAACTTTATTATAGTATCGCTCAGGTCCGGTCGGCAGATTAGGGGTTAATAAGTGTAGGCAGGTGGAGGCGACGTTGTGGGGGGCAGATTAGGGGTTAATAAATATAATATAGGGGTCGGCGGTGTTAGGGCAGCAGATTAGGGGTACATAGGGATAATGTAAGTAGCGGCGGTTTACGAAGCGGAAGATTAGGGGTTAATAATAATATGCAGGGGTCAGCGATAGCGGGGGCGGCAGATTAGGGGTTAATAAGTGTAAGGTTAGGGGTGTTTAGACTCGGGGTACATGTTAGAGTGTTAAGTGCAGACGTAGGAAGGGTTACCGCATAGCAAACAATGGGGCTGCGTTAGGAGCTGAACGCGGCTTTTTTGCAGGTGTTTGTTTTTTTTTCAGCTCAAACAGCCCCATTGTTTCCTATGGGGGAATCGTGCACGAGCACGTTTTTGAGGCTGGCCGCGTCCGTAAGCAACTCTGGTATCGAGAGTTGAAGCTGCGTTAAATATGCTCTACGCTCCTTTTTTGGAGCCTAACGCAGCCTTTATGTGGACTCTCGATACCAGAGTTATTTTTATGGTGCGGCCAGAAAAAAGCTGGCGTTAGTTTTTCGGGTCGTTACCGACAAAACTCCAAATCTAGGCCATAGACTTTAATAGAGCGAGCTGTTAAAAAAAAACAAAAAAAAAAAAACGAACGAATATCTCTCATGCACTGCTCCTCTCTGTCAGTTGTTGGCCTCTAAGGCAATTTATTATAGACTTTGCTCATTATTGGGGTTTAAGGTTTAGCTTTAACTGTGGACCATTTTGGTAATTGCTTCGCTACAGGGTAATGATATTTTACCTACTTAGTATATATATTGGTACTTAATACTATTTTTTAGCTAAATCCATTTCTACCTGCTAGACTTTAAACACATTACTAGTGATATTGCTGATATCTGACCCTCACTCAGGGTATAATAAGGGAATAGTTGTTACTGAACAAGATAGGGTAATTGTCATATTATCATGACATTTATACATCTTACTTTGTGATTTTTTAAGGAACCACACTATTATGCACACGCACACTTTGGTGCCTTTATTTTCACAATTCAACTTGATATACGTTACTGTGTTTTTTCTACCTTGATATATTGACACTATCACGGAGTCTGCAGATTAATATTTTGCTAGGGGACTGGTTATCGGTGCAGACTGATCATTCCACTCTGATTTATATAAAAGTTAAGTTTTAAATCACTACACTCCACACATTCACAAATTGCTATGATTATCTCCCCATAAATGTGCCATATTATGCCCCCTTTTTCTGTCCTTCTTCTCTTTCAATAACTCTCATGCGCTAACCCAACACTGCATTAGATTAACTAAGCTAAACCTGAAGGTAGCTATGCATATGTTACATTCCGATGTTCTTCACATATTTTTTTATTTCTATATATAAATATATGATTCATTTTTTTGTAAAATAAATATTTATACCTATATACTGTATATCTATATATATATATATATATATATATATATATATATATATAGGTGGCCCTTGTTTTACAACGGTTCAATTTACACAGTGCATTTATTAAAATAGCCAGTAGGTGGAGCTGTCCGCTTGTGTTGCAGCAAAGCCAAGCAAGCTGAAATTAATCAGTTTAACCAGACCTAAGCTATTGAGCAGATTTCAAAGGAACAAGATATTCCTGTCTATAAATCCGTCCAGATTGAAATGCATAGAAATAACTGTTTGCTGAAAAATGCAAGTGAAATCTGTGTTGTGCGATTATTTTATTAGGTTTATAATTCAGTTTAGCAAATGTTTTTGTTCATTTAACTTAGTTGAATTATATATTCTGTGTTGTGTGATTATTTTATTAAGTTTATAATGCTGTTTAGCATTTAAAGTCTTCATTTCAAAGCTTTAAAAATAATGTATTAGGTTCCAGGCCCCTCTCAAAATTGTCGTAAGTAACACCTATCTCCCTCACTTCCCATTGACTTACATTATAAACTGGGTTTCAATTTACAACGGTTTTGATTTACAACCATTCCTTCTGGAACCTTACCCCGGCATAAACTGAGGGCTACCTGTATATATATATATATATATATATATATATATATATATATACAGTCATATGCAAAAGTTTAGTTTCATTTTGATTTATCAAATAACTGAAGGACACAGTAATATTTCAGTAGTGAAATGAGGATTATTGGATTGACAGAAAATGTGCAATATGCATCAAAACGAAATTAGACAGGTGCATACATTTGGGCACCCTAACAGAAATATTGCATTAATATTTAGTAGAGCCTCCTTTAGCAGAAATAACAGCCTCTAGACACTTCCTATAGTCTGTAATGAGTGTCTGGATTCTGGATGAAGGTATTTTGGACCATTCCTCCTTGCAAAACATCTCCAGTTCAGTTAGGTTTGATGGTTGCCGAGCATGGACAGCCCGCTTCAAATCATCCAACAGATTTTCAATGATATTCAGGTCTGGGGACTGGGATGGCCATTCCAGAACATTGTACTTGTTCCTATGCATAAATGCCAGATAGATTTTGAGCAGTGTTTTGGGTCGTTGTCTTGTTAAAATATCCAGCCTCGGCGTAACTTCAACTTTATGACTGATTCCTCAACATTATTCTCAAGTATCTGCTGATTTTGAGTGGAATCCATGCGACCCTCAACTTTAACAAGATTCCCAGTACCGGCACTGGCCACACAGCCCCACAGCATGATGGAACATCCACCAAATTTTACTGTGGGTAGCAAGTGTTTTTCTTGGAATGCTGTGTTCTTTTGCCGCCATGCATAATGCCCCTTGTTATGACCAAATAACTCAATCTTTGTTTCATCTGTCCACAGCACCTTCTTTCAAAATGACGCTGGCTTCTCCAAATGTGCGTTTGCATACCACAAGCGACTCTGTTTGTGGCGTGTGTGCAGAAAAGGCTTCTTCTACATCACTCTCCCATATGCTGAATTGTTGAACGATGCACAGTGACACCATCTGCAGCAAGATGATGTTGTAGGTCTTTGGAGGTGGTCTGTGGGCTGTTTTTGACCGTTCTCACCATCCTTTGCCTTTTCCGATCCGATATTTTACTTTTGGCCTTAACAAGAACTGTGCCTGTGGTCTTCCATTTCCTCACTTTCGCCTAGATTACGAGTCTTGCGTTAGCCTTAAAATGCAGCGTTGAGAGGTCCCAACACTGCTTTTTAACGCCCGCTGGTATTACGAGTCTTGCAGGTACAGGTGTGTCGAGCATACCGCAAATCCATTTACGTAAATTGCGTATCCTATCTTTTCAATGGGACTTGCATAACGCCGGTATTACAAGTCTTGGAAAAAGTGAGCGGTACAGCCTCTCCTGTCAAGACTGATACCGCATTTAAAAGTCAGTAGTTAAGAGTTTTATGGGCTAATGCCGTAACATAAAACTCTTAACTAAAGTGCTAAAAAGTACACTAACACCCATAAACTACCTATTAACCCCTAAACCGAGCCCCCCCCCCCACATCGCAAACACTTAATCAGAAAATCGGAATTAAGGTAGAAAAAATCCTATTGGCTGATCCAATCAGCCTATAGTATTGAGCTTGCATTCTATTGGCTGTTCCAATCAGCCAATAGTATGCAAGCTCGATCCTATTGCCTGTTCTAATCAGCCAATAGGATTGAACTTCAATCCTATTGGCTGATTGAATCAGCCAATAGGATTTTTTCTACCTCAATTCCGATTGGCTGAGAATTCTATCAGCCAATCGGAATTGAAGGGACGCCATCTTGGATGACGTCATTTAAAGGACCCGTCATTGTTCCAGTTGCCATCGAACAAAGAGGATGTTCCGCGTCGGATGTCTTGAAGATGGACCTGCTCCGCGCCGGATGGATGAAGATAGAAGATGCCGCCTGGATGAAGACTTCTGGCAGTCTGGAGGACCTCTTCTGCCCGGATAGGATGAAGACTTCGGACCATCTGGAGGACCACTTCTGCCCGGTTGGGTGAAGACATCTCAAGGTAGGATGATCTTCAAGGGGGTAGTGTTAGGTTTTATTAAGGGGGGATTGGGTGGGTTTTAGAGTAGGGTTGGGTGTGTGGGTGTTGGGTTTTAATGTTGGGGGGTATTGTACTTTTTTTTACAGGTAAAAGAGCTGATTACTTTGGGGCAATGCCCAGCAAAAAGCCCTTTTAAGGGCTATTTATAATTTAGTATAGGGTAGGGATTTTTTAAATTTTGGGGGGCTTTTTTATTTTATTAGGGGGATTAGATTAGGTGTAATTAGTTTAAACAAATTGTAATTATTTTATTATTTTCTGTAATTTAGTGTTTTTTTTTCATACTTTAGTTTATTTAATTGTAATTAATTGTAGTTAATTTAGTTAATTTATTTAATTATAGTGTAGTGTTAGGTGTAATTGTAACTTAGGTTAGGATTTATTTTACAGGTAAATTTGTATTTATTTTAGCTAGTTAGCTATTAAATTGTTAATAACTATTTAATAACTATTGTACCTAGTTAAAATAAATACAAAGTTGCCTGTAAAATAAAAATAAATCCTAAGCTAGATACAATGTAACTATTAGTTATATTGTAGCTAGCTTAGGGTTATTTTATAGGTAAGTATTTAGTTTTAAATAGGAATAATTTATTTAATGATAGGGATATTTATTTAGATGTATTTAAATTATATTTAAAGGGACAGTAAAGTCAAAACTAAACTTTCATGATTCAGATAGGGCATGCAATTTTAAACAACTTTCTCTTGTTAAGTGTATCCAGTCCACGGATCATCCATTACTTGTGGGATATTCTCCTTCCCAACAGGAAGTTGCAAGAGGATCACCCACAGCAGAGCTGCTATATAGCTCCTCCCCTAACTGCCATATCCAGTCATTCTCTTGCAAGTCTCAACAAAGATGGACGTAGTAAGAGGAGAGTGGTGTATTATAGTTAGTTTCTTAACTTCAATCAAAAGTTTGTTATTTTTAAATGGTACCGGAGTGTACTGTTTTATCAAAGGCAGCATTAGAAGAAGAATCTGCCTGTGATTTCTATGATCTTAGCAGAAGTAACTAAGATCCATTGCCGTTCTCACATATTCTGAGGAGTGAGGTAACTTCAGAGAGGGAATGGCGTGCAGGTTTTCCTGCAATAAGGTATGTGCAGTAAACATATTTCTAGGGATGGAACTTGCTAGAAAAATGCTGCTGATACCGGATTAATGTAAGTTAAGCCTAAATGCAGTGATTTAATAGCGACTGGTATCAGGCTTATTAACAGAGATACATACTCTTATAAAAGTGTAATATAAAACGTTTGCTGGCATGTTTAATCGTTTTTATATATGCTTTGGTGATAAAACTTATTGGGGCCTAGTTTTTTCCACATGGCTGGCTTTATTTTTGCCTAGAAACAGAGGCTTTCCACTGTTATAGTATAAAAGTTACAGTTGGTGCAGTTAAAATTACAAACTGTGACATTCAGCTTCCCTCAGCAGTCCCCTGCATGCTATAGGACATCTCTGATGGGCTCAAAAGGCTTCAAAAGTAGGAGCTGTGGCAGTTGTTATGACTGTTTAAAAAACATATTTTTCATTTTGTTAATCTGTTTTTTGTATTAAGGGGTTAATCATCCATTTGCAAATGGGTGCAATGCTCTGCTAACTTGTTACATACACTGTAAAAACTTTGTTAGTGTAACTGCCTTTTTTCACTGTTATTTCAAATGTTGCCAAAATTTGTTTCTCTTAAAGGCACAGTAACGTTTTTTATATTGCTTGTTAACTTTGTTTAAAGTGTTTTCCAAGCTTGCTAGTCTCATTGCTAGTCTGTACAAACATGTCTGACACAGAGGAAACTACTTGTTCATTATGTTTAAAAGCCATGGTGGAGCCCCATAGGAGAATGTGTACTAAATGTATTGATTTCACCTTAAACAGTAAAAATCAGTCTTTATCTATAAAAGAATTGTCACCAGAGGGGTCTGTCGAGGGGGAAGTTATGCCGACTAACTCTCCCCACGTGTCGGACCCTTCGCCTCCCGCTCGAGGGACGCATGCTAATATGGCGCCAAGTACATCAGGGATGCCCATAGCGATTACTTTGCAGGACATGGCTGCAATCATGAATAATACCCTGTCACAGGTATAAGCCAGATTGCCTGAATTGAGAGGCAAGCGCGATAGCTCTGGGGTTAGACGAGATACAGAGCGCGTAGATGCTGTAAGAGCCATGTCTGATACTGCGTCACAATATGCAGAACGTGAGGACGGAGAGCTTCAGTCTGTGGGTGACGTCTCTGAATCGGGGAGACCTGATTCAGAGATTTCTCATTTTAAATTTAAGCTTGAGAACCTCAGTGTGTTACTTGGGGAGGTATTAACTGCTCTGAATGACTGTGACACAATTGCAGTGCCAGAGAAATTGTGTAGGCTGGATAAATACTATGCAGTGCCGGTGAGTACTGATGTTTTTCCAATACCTAAAAGGCTTACAGAAATTATTAGTAAGGAGTGGGATAGACCCGGTGTGCCCTTTTCCCAACCTCCTATATTTAGAAAAATGTTTCCAATAGATGCCACTACACGGGACTTATGGCAGACAGTCCCTAAGGTGGAGGGAGCAGTTTCTACTTTAGCAAAGCGTACCACTATCCCGGTTGAGGACAGTTGTGCTTTTTCAGATCCAATGGATAAAAAATTAGAGGGTTACCTTAAGAAAATGTTTATTCAACAAGGTTTTTATTTTACAGCCCCTTGCATGCATTGCGCCTGTCACTGCTGCGGCGGCGTTCTGGTTTGAGGCCCTGGAAGAGGCCATCCATACAGCTCCATTGACTGAAATTATTGACAAGCTTAGAACACTTAAGCTAGCTAACTCATTTGTTTCTGATGCCATTGTTCATTTGACTAAACTAACGGCTAAGAATTCCGGATTCGCCATCCAGGTGCGTAGGGTGCTATGGCTTAATTCCTGGTCAGCTGATGTGACTTCAAAGTCTAAATTACTTAGCATTCCTTTCAAGGGGCAGACCTTATTCGGGCCTGGTTTGAAAGAAATTATTGCTGACATTACTGGAGGTAAGGGTCATACCCTTCCTCAGGACAGGGCCAAATCAAGGGCCAAACAGTCTAATTTTCGTGCCTTTCGAAATTTCAAGGCAGGTGCAGGATCAGCTCCCTCTACTTCAAAACAAGAGGGAACTTTTCCTCAATCTAAGCAAGCCTGGAAACCTACCCAGTCCTGGAACAAGGGCAAGCAGGCCGAAAGCCTGCTGCTGCCTCCAATTCCTAAGCTGCGTGCAAGACCTCCTTGTAATGGGAGTGATCCATCCAGTTCCGTGGACGGAACAAGGACAGGGGTTTTATTCAAATCTGTTTGTGGTTCCCAAAAAAGAGGGAACCTTCAGACCAATTTTGGATCTAAAGATCCTAAACAAATTCCTCAGAGTTCCATCATTCAAGATGGAAACTATTCTAACCATTTTACCCATGATCCAAGAGGGTCAGTACATGACCACAGTGGACTTAAAGGATGCCTACCTTCACATTCCGATCCACAAGAATCATCATCGGTTCCTGAGGTTTGCCTTTCTAGACAGGCATTACCAGTTTGTAGCTCTTCCATTCGGGTTGGCTACAGCCCCAAGAATTTTTACAAAGGTTCTGGGCTCACTTCTGGCGGTTCTAAGACCGCGAGGCATAGCGGTGGCTCCTTACCTAGACGACATCCTGATACAGGCTTCAAGCTTTTAAATTGCCAAGTCTCATACAGAGATAGTTCTGGCATTTCTGAGGTCGCATGGGTGGAAAGTGAACGAAGAAAAGAGTTCTCTATCTCCTCTCACAAGGGTTTCCTTCCTAGGGACTCTGATAGATTCTATAGAAATGAAAATTTACCTTACGGAGTCCAGGTTATCAAAACTTCTAAATGCTTGCCGTGTTCTTCACTCCATTCCGCGCCCCACGGTGGCTCAGTGCATGGAAGTAATCGGCTTAATGGTAGCGGCGATGGACATAGTGCCATTTGCGCGCCTGCATCTCAGACCGCTGCAATTATGCATGCTCAGTCAGTGGAATGGGGATTACACAGATTTGTCCCCTCTACTAAATCTGGATCAGGAAACCAGAGATACTCTTCTCTGGTGGTTATCTCGGGTCCATCTGTCCAAAGGTATGACCTTTCGCAGGCCAGATTGGACCATTGTAACAACAGACGCCAGCCTTCTAGGTTGGGGTGCAGTCTGGAACTCCCTGAAGGCTCAGGGTTCATGGACTCAGGAGGAGAAACTCCTCCCAATAAATATTCTGGAGTTAAGAGCAATATTCAATGCTCTTCTAGCTTGGCCTCAGTTAGCAACACTGAGGTTCATCAGATTTCAGTCGGACAACATCACGACTGTGGTTTACATCATCCATCAAGGGGGGACCAGGAGTTCCCTGGCGATGTCAGAAGTCTCCAAGATAATTCGCTGGGCAGAGACTCACTCTTGCCACCTATCAGCGATTCATATCCCAGGGGTAGAGAACTGGGAGGCGGATTTTCTAAGTCGTCAGACTTTTCATCCGGGGGAGTGGGAACTCCATCCGGAGGTGTTTGCTCAATTGGTTCTCCGTTGGGGCAAACCAGAACTGGATCTCATGGCGTCTCGCCAGAACGCCAAGCTTCCTTGTTACGGATCCAGGTCCAGGGACCCAGAAGCGGCACTGATAGATGCTCTAGCAGCGCCTTGGTTCTTCAACCTGGCCTATGTGTTTCCACCGTTTCCTCTGCTCCCTCGTCTGATTGCCAAAATCAAACAGGAGAGAGCATCGGTGATATTGATAGTGCCTGCGTGGCCACGCAGGATCTGGTATGCAGACCTAGTGGACATGTCATCCTTTCCACCATGGACTCTGCCTCTGAGACAAGACCTTCTAATACAAGGTCCTTTCAATCATCCGAATCTACTTTCTCTGAGACTGACTGCATGGATATTGAACGCTTGATCCTATCAAAGCGTGGCTTCTCCGAGTCAGTAATTGATACCTCAATACAGGCACGAAAGCCTGTCACCAGCAAAATGTACCACAAGATTTGGCGTAAATATCTTCATTGGTGTGAATCCAAGAATTACTCATGGAGTAGGGTTAGGATTCCTAGGATATTGTCCTTCCTCCAAGAGGGTTTGGACAAAGGACTATCAGCTAGTTTTTTAAAGGGACAGATTTCTGCTCTGTCTATTCTTTTACACAAGCGTCTGGCAGAAGTTCCAGACGTTCAGGCATTTTGTCAGGCTTTAGTTAGAATTAAGCCTGTGTTTAAACCTGTTGCTCCCCCATGGAGATTAAACTTGGTTCTTAAAGTTCTTCAAGGGGTTCCGTTTGAACCCCTTCATTCTATTGATATCAAACTTCTATCATGGAAAGTTCTTTTTCTGATGGCTATTTCCTCGGCTCGAAGAGTCTCGGAGTTATCTGCCTTACATTGTGATTCTCCTTATCTGATCTTTCATTCAGATAAAGTAGTTCTGCGTACAAAACCTGGGTTTTTACCTAAGGTGGTTTCAATCAAGAGATTGTTGTTCCATCATTATGCCCTAATCCTTCTTCAAAGAAGGAACGTCTTTTGCATAATCTAGACGTAGTCCGTGCATTGAAGTTTTACTTGCAGGCTACTAAAGATTTTCGCCAAACATCTCACCTGTTTGTTATTTACTCTGGACAGAGGAGAGGTCAAAAGGCCTCGGCAACCTCTCTTTCTTTTTGGCTTCGGAGTATAATCCGTTTAGCATATGAGACTGCTGGACAGCAGCCCCCTGAAAGAATTACAGCTCATTCTACTAGAGCTGTGGCTTCCACCTGGGCCTTTAAAAATGAGGCCTCTGTTGAACAGATTTGCAAGGCTGCGACTTGGTCTTTGCTTCATACTTTTTCAAAATTTTACAAATTTGATACTTTTGCTTCTTCAGAGGCTGTTTTTGGGAGAAAGGTTCTACAGGCAGTGGTTCCTTCTGTTTAAGTTCCTGCCTTGTCCCTCCCATCATCCGTGTACTTTAGCTTTGGTATTGGTATCCCACAAGTAATGGATGATCCGTGGATTGGATACACTTAACAAGAGAAAACATAATTTATTCTTACCTGATAAATTTATTTCTCTTGTAGTGTATCCAGTCCATGGCCCGCCCTGTCCTTTAAAGGCAGGTCTAAATTTTAATTAAACTTCAGTCACCACTGCACCCTATGGTTTCTCCTTTCTCGGCTTGTTTCGGTCGAATGACTGGATATGGCAGTTAGGGGAGGAGCTATATAGCAGCTCTGCTGTGGGTGATCCTCTTGCAACTTCCTGTTGGGAAGGAGAATATCCTACAAGTAATGGATGATCCGTGGACTGGATACACTACAAGAGAAATACATTTATCAGGTAAGCATAAATTATGTTTTCCTATTTACTTTTATCATCAAATTTGCTTTGTTCCCTTGGTGGTATTTTTGAAAAGCTAAACCTAGCTAGGCTCAAACTGTTTTCTAAACAGTTGAAAACCGCCTCCTAGCTCAGAGCATTTTGAAAGTTTTTCACAGTTAGACTGTGCTAGTTCACATGTGTCATATAGATAACTTTCTGCTCACTCCCGTGAAGTTATTTAGGAGTCTTTACTGATTGACTACACTGCATGTCGGTCAAAGGCACTTAGATAAGGAGGCTGTCTGCAAAAGCTTAGATACAAGGTAATCACAGAGGTAAAAAGTATATTAATATAACTGTGTTGGTTATGCAAAAACGGGGAATGGGTAATAAAGGGATTATCTATCTTTTTAAATAAGAAAAATTTTGGTGTAGACTCTCCCTTTAAGTTAGAGGGGTGTTAGGGTTAGACTTAGATTTAGGGGTTAATAACTTTATTATAGTGGCGGCGCCGTTGGGGGCGGCAGATTAGGGATTAATACTTGTAGGTAGGTGTCGGCGACATTGGGGGCGGCAGATTGGGGGTTAATAAATATAATGTAGGGTTCGGCGATGTTGGGGGCAGCAGATTAGGGGTTCATAAGTATAATGTAGGTGGTGGCAGTGTCCAGAGTGGCAGATTAGGGGTTAATAATATAAAGCAGGTGTCGGCGATGTCGAGGGTTGCGGATTAGGGGTTAATAAGTGTAAGATTAGGGGTGTTTAGACTCGGGTTCATGTTAGGGTGTTAGGTGTAGACATAAAATGTATTTCCCCATAGGAATCAATGGGGCTGCGTTAGAAGCTGAAAGCTGCTTTTTTGCAGGTGTTAGCTTTTTTTTCAGCTGGCTCTGCCCCATTGATTCCTATGGGGAAATTGTGCACGAGCACGTTTTGCCAGCTTACCACTACCATAAGCAGCGCTGGTATTGAGGTGAGATGTGGAGCTAAATTCTGCTCTACGCTCACTTTTTTGCGGCTAACGCCGGGTTTGTAAAAACCCATAATACCAGCGTTACTGCAGGTGAGCGGTAAGGAAAAACTGTGCGTTACCACTGCACACCATTACCGACAAAAACTCGTAATCTAGCCATATGTTTTTCACAGTGGACACTGACAGCTTAAATCTCTGCTATTGCTTTTTGTAGCCTTCCCCTAAACCATAATGTTGAACAATCTTTGTTTTCAGGTAATTTGAGAGTTGTTTTAAGGCCCCCATGTTGCCACTCTTCAGAGGAGAGTCGAAGAGAACAACAACTTGCAATTGGCCACCGTAAATACCTTTTCTCATGATTGGATGCACCGGTCTATGAAGTTCAAGGCTTAATGGGCTCACCAAACCAATTGTGTGTTCCAATTAATCAGTGCTAGGTAGTTACAGGTATTCAAAATGAAATTGATGATCCAAAAACCCAATTATTTATAAATGAAAATCATGGAAATTGTCAGGGTGCCTAAACTTTTGCATATGACTGTATATACAGTATATATATATATATATATATATATATATATATATATATATATATATATATATATATATATATATATACTGTATATAAATATAAAACAAATCAAATCTTCACACTTTATTCTGTGACATTTCGGGGCATTCACCCCTTCCTTTATTTACATTTCCTTTTTTTTTTTTTAAATAATACCTAAATTGGGTACTGGCAGTCATTACTTAAGATGGTGGACACCATTGGGATGAGGGAGGATTAAAGAGCTGTTTTAGAGGGATAAGGGGTAGGATGGTAAGGTGCGTCCTACACTGCAGAAAATAAATAAATAACATTAATTTAAGCAAAAAAACAAACAAAAAAACTTAATATTGTCAGACTTGCCAGTACCTAAGATGGAATCAGGAACGTGGGAGGTGTCAGGTTAGAGGGTAATCCTTACACTTGAATACTGTAACCCGTGCCAGCTAACAAATTAACCCCCTCACTGCCAGGAATTTCAAAAGTATAGTGCACAACTGCAATTATCAGCCTTCTAATTACCAAAAAGAAATGGCAAAACCATACATGTCTGCTATTTCTGAACAAAGAGGACACTACAGATGCTTTTACATCCAAGCGGTATGTAAATAATTCCAGTGAGAAACATAAAGTTTGTAAAATAAAGGTTAACTTCGTTTTTAATATGATTGTATTTGGGAGTAAAATAGTGGCTTGAAATTTAGCATAATGGGCCTAGCTCAATACCTTGGGTTGTCTACTTATATATATATATATATATAAATATACATATATATATATATATATATATATATATATATATATATATATAAAAAGAGAGAAGCGTTCAACCTGGGAACGAACAATAGCATAATAGCTTGTTCTATGGCTAGTTACCAACCAAGAAGCAGCCTCTTTTTGCTCAACATGTGCTTTTCAAAGAAGAGAAGAACTTTGCTGAAGCATATCAGTCTGGTCCTGACAGTGGAGTGATAGCAAAAAAAAAATGCTAAAAATTTACTGGTATTTTCGGCAAGCTTTCCTCTGAAATTCCTGGTAGCGAAGGGGTTAATATTGAATACACATTATTCTTCATGTTTAAATATATTTGAGTGGAAAAGAGCTCCAAAGTTTTAAAATATATACAGTATATGGCGCAATTTTTTTTAATCTATTTTTTAATGCCAGGTCTTCAGTGGCGCTAAAAATCACACAAAAATTTTGGTTGCGCTTGAGCCAACACATTAACTTTCAAGTTGTAATAAGCCCGCAAGTTAACACGGGCATGATATTGCAATACTGCGCCTGCGCTAGCAATATTGCACCGCTTATAATTTAGCCCTATATTGGGTAAGAAGGCATTTTATCCACATATATTATTAGTGAGTATTTATGACATGTTTATCACAGATAATGATTTATAGTCTGCACTATACTTTTCTTTTTCACGCCAACAAATGTGTACAGACCGCGGCTGTGAACTAATCATCACCTTCTCTTAGAAACATGGAAAACAGCTGAATGATTCAGTTAAGAATGATTTTTTCACTGCTTATTCCCCAACTAATTTATTTGGAGCAGTGAAATTGTGTTACGTACAAAACAAAAAAACTAAAATTGCTGATATTTTTGCTTTGTAGCCCAATACCTCAAGATAAAAGGCATTTAAGAACATTAAAAAAAAAATCTTAATGTCAATGTAGACTTGCATTCTAATCACTAGTATACCTTAAAAATTTTTTTCAATATTTAATAGTATGCAGTGAATTTACTGAACGGTAGCTGAAATGGAACAATGCGTTGTGCGCAAACCTATTTAGTAGTTACAGATCTGCTGAAAGCTGTTGGCTTTGATTCAATCAGCTAAATTATATTTACAACGTTATAGAACATATTTCTCTTTGTAACCCAAGGTCATCTTAAATTTGCTCTTTGCATGCGCTTTGTAATAAAGTCACAGAGCTTAGGTTTTTGTGTCCTCAGTACACAAAAGTATAGATACCAAATAGGAATAATATTACCTTCTCCTACTGTTTGTCTTAGTCTCTTTGTGCATCTCATATGCTCATGACAGTTCTTTTCTTTCATTACAATTGGTAAAACAAAATAACATTGACTTTTTCTTAAAACCAGCAGGCTATAGCCACAGAGTCAACCATCAAACATATACAGTATATATATATATATATATATATTTATAAAGAAAAAAAACAGCTAGTAGGGGTTAATATTTAGACTGGTGAACTAGGGCCCACCTCTCTTAATATTTAGATGAGACCCCAGGTGCAAGGAGGCTTAGAAAATAACTATAATTAGATTGAGAAATAGAAGTAAGCCTTTTCCAGCACTGCACATAAAGGCCTAGATTTGGAGTTCGGCGGTAAAAGGGCTGCTAACGCTCCGCGGGCTTTTTTCTGGCCGCACCATAAATTTAACTCTGGTATCGAGAGTTTAATCAAATGCTGCGTTAGGCTCCAAAAAAGGAGCGTAGAGCATTTTTACCGCAAATGCAACTCTCGATACCAGAGTTGCTTACGGACGCGGCCGGCCTCAAAAACGTGCTCGTGCACGATTCCCCCATAGGAAACAATGGGGCTGTTTGAGCTGAAAAAAAACCTAACACCTGCAAAAAAGCAGCGTTCAGCTCCTAACGCAGCCCCATTGTTTCCTATGGGGAAACACTTCCTACGTCTGCACCTAACACTCTAACATGTACCCCGAGTCTAAACACCCCTAGCCTTACACTTATTAACCCCTAATCTGCCGCCCCCGCTATCGCTGACCCCTGCATATTTTTTTAAACCCCTAATCTGCCGCTCCGTAAACCGCCGCAACCTACGTTATCCCTATGTACCCCTAATCTGCTGCCCTAACATCGCCGACCCCTATATTATATTTATTAACCCCTAACCTGCCCCCCACAACGTCGCCTCCACCTGCCTACACTTATTAACCCCTAATCTGCCGAGCGGACCTGAGCGCTACTATAATAAAGTTATTAACCCCTAATCCGCCTCACTAACCCTATCATAAATAGTATTAACCCCTAATCTGCCCTCCCTAACATCGCCGACACCTAACTTCAATTATTAACCCCTAATCTGCCGACCGGAGCTCACCGCTATTCTAATAAATGTATTAACCCCTAAAGCTAAGTCTAACCCTAACACTAACACCCCCCTAAGTTAAATATAATTTTTATCTAACGAAATAAATTAACTCTTATTAAATAAATGATTCCTATTTAAAGCTAAATACTTACCTGTAAAATACATCCTAATATAGCTACAATATAAATTATAATTATATTATAGCTATTTTAGGATTAATATTTATTTTACAGGCAACTTTGTAATTATTTTAACCAGGTACAATAGCTATTAAATAGTTAAGAACTATTTAATAGTTACCTAGTTAAAATAATAACAAAATTACCTGTAAAATAAGTCCTAACCTAAGATATAATTAAACCTAACACTACCCTATCAATAAAATAATTAAATAAACTACCTACAATTACCTACAATTAACCTAACACTACACTATCAATAAATTAATTAAATACAATTCCTACAAATAAATACAATTAAATAAACTAGCTAAAGTACAAAAAATAAAAAAGATCTAAGTTACAGAAAATAAAAAAATATTTACAAACATAATAAAAATATTACAACAATTTTAAACTAATTACACCTACTCTAAGCCCCCTAATAAAATAACAAAGCCCCACAAAATAAAAAATTCCCTACCCTATTCTAAATTAAAAAAGTTACAAGCTCTTTTACCTTACCAGCCCTGAACAGGGCCCTTTGCGGGGCATGCCCCAAGAATTTCAGCTCTTTTGCCTGTAAAAGAATAAATACAATACCCCCCCCCCCCAACATTACAACCCACCACCCACATACCCCTAATCTAACCCAAACCCCCCTTAAATAAACCTAACACTAAGCCCCTGAAGATCTTCCTACCTTGTCTTCACCATACCAGGTTCACCGATCCGTCCTGAAGAGCTCCTCCGATGTCCTGATCCAAGCCCAAGCGGGGGCTGAAGAGGTCCATGATCCGGTCAAAGTCTTCATCCAAGCGGGGCAGAAGAGGATCTTCCATCCGATTGAAGTCATCATCCAGGCGGCATCTTCGATCTTCTTCCATCCGGAGCGAAGCGGCAGGATCCTGAAGACATCCAGCGCGGAACATCCATCCGGACCGACGACTGAACGACGAATGACTGTTCCTTTAAGGGACGTCATCCAAGATGGCGTCCCTCGAATTCCGATTGGCTGATAGGATTCTATCAGCCAATCAGAATTAAGGTAGGATCGGAACAGCCAATAGAATGCGAGCTCAATCTGATTGGCTGATTGGATCAGCCAATCGGATTGAACTTGATTCTGATTGGCTGATTCCATCAGCCAATCAGAAAATTCATACCTTAATTCCGATTGGCTGATAGAATCCTATCAGCCAATCGGAATTCGAGGGACGACATCTTGGATGACGTCCCTTAAAGGAACAGTCATTCGTCGTTCAGTCGTCGGTCCGGATGGATGTTCCGCGCTGGATGTCTTCAGGATCCTGCCGCTTCGCTCCGGATGGAAGAAGATCGAAGATGCCGCCTGGATGATGACTTCAATCGGATGGAAGATCCTCTTCTGCCCCGCTTGGATGAAGACTTTGACCGGATCATGGACCTCTTCAGCCCCCGCTTGGGCTTGGATCAGGACATCGGAGGAGCTCTTCAGGACGGATCGGTGAACCTGGTATGGTGAAGACAAGGTAGGAAGATCTTCAGGGGCTTAGTGTTAGGTTTATTTAAGGGGGGTTTGGGTTAGATTAGGGGTATGTGGGTGGTGGGTTGTAATGTTGGGGGGGGGGTATTGTATTTATTCTTTTACAGGCAAAAGAGCTGAAATTCTTGGGGCATGCCCCGCAAAGGGCCCTGTTCAGGGCTGGTAAGGTAAAAGAGCTTGTAACTTTTTTAATTTAGAATAGGGTAGGGAATTTTTTATTTTGGGGGGCTTTGTTATTTTATTAGGGGGCTTAGAGTAGGTGTAATTAGTTTAAAATTGTTGTAATATTTTTATTATGTTTGTAAATATTTTTTTATTTTCTGTAACTTAGATCTTTTTTATTTTTTGTACTTTAGCTAGTTTATTTAATTGTATTTATTTGTAGGAATTGTATTTAATTAATTTATTGATAGTGTAGTGTTAGGTTAATTGTAGGTAATTGTAGGTAGTTTATTTAATTATTTTATTGATAGGGTAGTGTTAGGTTTAATTATATCTTAGGTTAGGACTTATTTTACAGGTAATTTTGTTATTATTTTAACTAGGTAACTATTAAATAGTTCTTAACTATTTAATAGCTATTGTACATGGTTAAAATAATTACAAAGTTGCCTGTAAAATAAATATTAATCCTAAAATAGCTATAATATAATTATAATTTATATTGTAGCTATATTAGGATGTATTTTACAGGTAAGTATTTAGCTTTAAATAGGAATCATTTATTTAATAAGAGTTAATTTATTTCGTTAGATAAAAATTATATTTAACTTAGGGGGGTGTTAGTGTTAGGGTTAGACTTAGCTTTAGGGGTTAATACATTTATTAGAATAGCGGTGAGCTCCGGTCGGCAGATTAGGGGTTAATAATTGAAGTTAGGTGTCGGCGATGTTAGGGAGGGCAGATTAGGGGTTAATACTATTTATGATAGGGTTAGTGAGGCGGGTTAGGGGTTCATAACTTTATTATAGTAGCGCTCAGGTCCGCTCGGCAGATTAGGGGTTAATAAGTGTAGGCAGGTGTCGGCGACGTTGAGGGGGGCAGATTAGGGGTTAATAAATATAATATAGGGGTCGGCGATGTTAGGGGTAGCAGATTAGGGGTACATAGGGATAACGTAGGTGGCGGCGATTTGCGGTCGGAAGATTAGGGGTTAATTATTTTAAGTAGCTTGCGGCGACGTTGTGGGGGGCAAGTTAGGGGTTAAGAAATATAATATAGGGGTCGGCGGGGTTAGGGGCAGCAGATTAGGGGTACATAAGTATAACGTAGGTGGCGGTCGGCAGATTAGGGGTTAAAAATTTAAATAGAGTGGCGGCGATGTGGGGGGACCTCGGTTTAGGGGTACATAGGTAGTTTATGGGTGTTAGTGTACTTTAGGGTACAGTAGTTAAGAGCTTTATAAACCGGCGTTAGCCAGAAAGCTCTTAACTCCTGCTATTTTCAGGCGGCTGGAATTTTGTCGTTAGAGCTCTAACGCTCACTTCAGAAACGACTCTAAATACCAGCGTTAGAAAGATCCCATTGAAAAGATAGGCTACGCAAATGGCGTAGGGGGATCTGCGGTATGGAAAAGTCGCGGCTGAAAAGTGAGCGTTAGACCCTTTAATCACTGACTCCAAATACCAGCGGGCGCCCAAAACCAGCGTTAGGAGCCTCTAACGCTGGTTTTGACGGCTACCGCCGAACTCCAAATCTAGGCCAAAGTCACAAAATTAAATTCACACAATGAATCTGTGAATCACTTAAAGCTCGACTCAAACACGGTTGTCAAGATGCAACAATTACATTTATTAAAGGAAAAAAATCATAAAGAAAGAATATGTGCAAATGTTACAATAAATTTGATGCAATTCATCAACTGAATAATAAGCATGCTAGTGCATTCATTACCCCTCACACAAACAAAGGCTCTTTTTCCATAGAGTTAGTTGCAGTGCTTCCACTGAGAAAAAAGCACGGTTACCAGTTAGTAATAAATGATTCCACTGAAGCTATATGACAAACTGTAAAGTTAGTTGTGCTTAAGCTGTATTAATATAACCGTGTTTGAGTCGAGCTTTAAGTGATTCACAGATTCAATGTGTGTATTTAATTTTGTGACTTTATGTGCAGTGCTGGAAAAGGCTTACTTCTATTTCTCAATCTAATTATATATATATAATCATGTGCATGGCAAAAAAATTCGGTTCAGGTCAATTCGGATTTTTTCGAATTTCGGTTCGGAGCGATTCGAATTCGGAAAAATTTGAATCAATTCGGTTCGGATTTGTTTCGGATTCATTCGGATTCAAATAAATTCGGTTCAGATTTGTTTCGGATTCATTCGGATTCGAATAAATTCGGCTGGATTCGGTTCAGAAATTCGGAATTTCTGTAAGTGTTAGGTGGGATTAGACTAGTATTATGTGCTGTACATTAGGTGTAACCCATAGCAGAGTGATATAACCTAATATACTGTACAATACTAGTGTAATCCATGGCCATCCGAATCTACCGAATAAGGCCTCGCTTCCATTGAGTCGTTAAAAATGGAGCCGTAAGCTACCGAAGCGGCCGACAGCTAAAAGTAATTTACGGCTGCATTTTAGTACCAGGTTTCCATTGAAAAGATTAGCGTGTTGCACGCAGTCGCTCTTTTCGTGTAGCTGTAAGTTAACGTTGTGTTAACGCTTCCATCTGACGTCGGATTTCTTGAAAATCAATTAGTTGCTAAGGTAACCCGACCTTACGCTATAGAATTTACGTTTAACGTCCGTGCTTCTTACCTGTGATCGCCTCTCAAGAAAAATAAAAAAACACTTATCCATATTTTTAATAATCAAATACTATTTTCTAATATAATTATATTTAACACTTCATAAATATAAGTAATATTTATTGCTGCCCTAGGCATAGGTCTAGTTTGCATTCTGTAGATATGTTCTTGCATATATTATTATATTTAAATATATACTGATATTTCTATTAGAATATAAGTTCAACTATTTCTATACATGAGACAACAATAAATATTACTTATAACAATTTATTTCTACATTAAAACACTTGCATTATATGCAAGTTTTATCATTTCAATAGAAAATAGGTCTCAAAAAGCACAATTTTCCTCTTTTACACCTAGTTGAGCTGGGGGTAATATTTCTCAATGTATCGACAGCCTCCGACAGTGTATTAACGGTTAGCGCTTTCAATGGAAACCTGGTATAATTTATCGATTAACGGCTTCTATTACTTTCTATGGGACGCAAAAATCTTTTCGGCAGCCGAAATCCGGCAGCCGATATTGAGGTATAACGCGCCATTGGAAACAGTCATTAAACGCTATTGCTTTCGACAGCATATTTATCGGTTTGCGAGTGCACGCAAACTGAATTACGACTCAATGGAAGCGAGGCCTTAATCTGAATAAATCCGAATAAATCCGAAGTAATCCAAAGTCCATTAACTAGTAAATCAGTACTCAGGAAGCAGATCCATTAAAAGGGGTAAATAAATAGCGTAGTCCAAAAACTTTGGCAGGGTCTGGTTCAGATTTAGGAGCACTTCAGTATCCATGCAGATAAACAAGCACAGACTAGGAGTCAGAGATGACCTTTTACCACCTCCCATTCAGGCTTGGCACCAGGAACAAGGTCATGGTCACTTCCAGGTAATAACATGCGCTAATACAGAGCACCATATAGAACAGGAGACAGGGGGCACAGCAGGACATCCAGAAGGCTGACTTCACAAAGCCAACATCACTTAGCGTGGCTTCTGACTGTGCATCATTGAATCTTCCATCTTCAGTGCTCCTCCTCACACTATTGTCACCAACAGCATGGCCGACACCTGAGGTTAGTATATCACAGTAAGAGACTTGACACACAGGCACCCCAGGGCATCTGCAGAAAATAATTATAAGGACTTTCCAGAGGCACACCACTATTATTGGTTGAGTTTTGAAGGAAGGGACGGACCTAGTGGTAAATGGGCAGAGCCATCTAGTCCTTGGACAGAGTCTGGGTGGTCATTGGGCAGGGCCAGTACAAAGCAGGGGGAGCTTGGGCAGTAGAGTAGAGTAGGAAAATGAGGTCCAATCACAGTTTGGGGGACACATGGGGGCCAGCCATTATGCTGTGTGGCTACTGCCCCCCCCCCTTTACACTTTGGAGACAAAAAGCACCAACACACATGTACATGCAGTTTAAAAAAAAAAACTATAACATTTCTTATGTCTATAAATCTTAGTGTGAATATTAAAAAAATTTAAGAAAGTAAAATGTAAAATGAAAGCTTCAAATATAATTCTAAAGCACCCAAACTAAATAGTGCATATTGTCCCATGGTAAGATAAATATCCAGGGGAGTACAGTCATTTCATGTGGCTGTTTCCTGCTCTGCTTCAGGCTTGCTTCCTTCAAGACAGATATAGTGAGGAGGAGTCAATGTGCCAATCACTTCAAAGCAGAAAAGCTGTATATTAGCACAGGAACTGCATCTAGGTGATTTGCAGCATATAAAGGGAATGCACTATAGCAGCAAAGCACAGGACTTGAGGCTGGTGCAGCAAGCAGTCAGTGTGGTTGATCCATTATGTCAGAAACAACTTTAGAAACTTAGTTGATGTATCCACAGCCACAGACTGATCCGCAGGGGTTATTCTGACAGCTCTGGTGTTGAGGGTTTTAGAACTAATGAGGCTGATGTACCTGTAGGTTGGTAGCAGGGAGCAGAAGTGGTGTGAGAATCTGTGGAAGCAATGCATGAAATAATTTGGAGAAGTCCACACATGACACAGGGCTACAGCCTGTGCATAGATAATAAATACAGTTTAAAGCATGCTGTGATGCTCTTGCTAAAGCAAGGCCTGGTTGATTAGTGGGTGGGGCTAAGGGTAGCAGCCCTGGTCCACAGCAGTTCTGGCATACCAGGAAAATGCCCAGTATGACCAGTTCTCAATCCAAGCATATGTAAGGTCCCGAGGTGTGGTAAATACTTACCTGGGTTTTGAAGTGCAATAGGAACCACATTGTGAAGAGTGACAGGACTGGTTGATGCACTACAATGAGAAGGAGCTGTATCTGTGGAGGTCTAAGCCATGCTAAGAAGCCCACAGCTTAGTGTGGCAGGCAATATGTTTGTTCTTCTTGTTCTTTATCTATCTGAAGTTATGTATATGTGCATCTACTCTTTTGGAAGTGACTTTTGCAGTGTCTTTGAAGCCAAGTAAGAATGGGAGGTGTTAAAAGATAATCTCTGACTACCATTTAGTGCTTGGTTTGTTCATATGAAGACTGATGCAATCCTGTATCTGACCTGCCCACCTGGTTTTAACCTCGGCAAAGTCCCTCTTTTACGTTATCTGTCTGACCCTTACATGTGACGCTACCTGTAGATTGAATAATTGGCTAAAGACTCTCGGAACAGTTTTCTAGTTAAAGAGCTTGCAATCTTCTTTTGTTGTGATGCATGCTTTTTGATAGTGATGTCTCAAATCTAAAAATTTCAGTTTGCGAACGGCGGACTCGAACTTCCGCAACTGTTTGCGAACCGGCAAACCGCCATTGATTTCAATAGGCAGGCAAACTTTAAAACCAATAGTGATGGAAACGTTGTTTCAAGGGGACTAACACCTGGACTGTGGCATGCCGGAGGGGGATCCATGGCAAAACTAACATGGAAAATTACATAGTTGATGCAGAGTCTGGTTTTAAGCCATAAAGGGCATAAATCACCTAACATTCCTAAATAGTTTGGAATAACGTGCTTTAAAACATCAGGTGACAGACCAAACTCCCCGTTTAAAGGTACAGTCTACACCAGAATTTTTATTGTTTTAAAAGATAGATAATCCCTTTATTACCCATTTCCCAGTTTTGCATAACTAACACATTTATAATAATATACTTTTAACCTCTGTGATTATCTTGTATCTAAGCCTCTGCAAACTGACACTTTTTTCAGTTCTTTTGACAGACTTGCAGTCTAGCCAATCAGTGACTGCTCCCAGATAACTTCTTGTGCACGAGCACAGTGTTATCTATATGAAATACGTGAACTAACACCCTCTAGTGGTGAAAAACTGTTAAAATGCAATCTGAAAGAGGTGGGCTTCAAGGTCTAAGAAATTAGCATACGAACCTCCTAGGTTAAGCTTTCAACTAAGAATACCAAGAGAACAAAGCAAAATTGGTGATAAAAGTAAATTGGAAAATTGTTTAAAATTACATGCTCTATCTGAATCCTGAAAGTTTATTTTGGCCTAGACTGTCCCTTTAACGCACCGCAAACAACCGCAAACAGTCCATTTGCACAACCGCAAACTCCCCATTTGCACAAGGTTGGATACCAATCTAGCCATGTCCCGTTCCTTGTCCTCACTGATGTCATTGAAGGTCTCTTCCTCCACCCAGCCATGTACAACACCAAGGGTCCCCAAAAGGTGACAACAAGCCCCCTGAGACGCCTGCTGTGTTTGGTCTTCCACCTCCTCAAAGCCACCTTCCTCCTCTGACTCCTCTTCTTCAGACTCCTCTCTCTGCGTTGCCTCTCTCTGCGTTATTATAAGGTGTGTTAAGTAGTACTATTCCTATCAGTTTGTTCCCTGTGGTGTATATGGCATGGATTTTAGGAACCGGGAGATGGAAAAAGATGCTTGGTCGGTCCTCCAACTTCAAATTTGGGGCACTATGCGTGCAATCTACTGTGCCACCAGATATGAGTGGTGTGTTAAGTAGTACTATTCTTAGCAGTTTAATCCCTGTGGAGTCCCCTATCAGGGGACGTGTATATGGCATGGATTTTAGGAACCGGGAGATGGAAAAAGATGCTTGGTCAGTCCGGCCATGAGATAGATAGATTTGATAGATAGATAGATACATAGATTAGATAGATCAATAGATATATTTGATAGATTCGATAGATAGATAGATAGATAGAGAGATTTGATAGATAGATAAATAAATAGATTTGATATATAGATAATTTCCCAGACAGAGAATTACAAGACGTGCGGTCTGGGACCCATAGTAAGGTTCCCAGAGGCAGTTGCGGCGCCACGGGACGTGTATATGGCATGGATTTTAGGAACCGGGAGATGGAAAAAGATGCTTGGTCGGTCCTCCTACTTCAAATTTGGGGCACTGCGCGTGCAATCTACTGTGCCACCAGATATGAGTGGTGTGTTAAGTAGTACTATTCTTATCAGTTTAATACCTGTTACGTCCCCTATCAGGGTACGTGTATATGGCATGGATTTTAGGAACCGGGAGATGGAAAAAGATGCTTGGTCGGTCCGGCCACGAGATAGATAGATTTGATAGATAGATAGATAGATAGATAGATACATAGATTAGATAGATCAATAGATGCAATAGATACATTTGATAGATACGATAGATAGATAGATAGATAGATAGATTTGATAGATAGATAATTTCCCAGACAGATAATTACAAGACATGCGGTCTGAGACCCATGGTAAGGTTACTTCCTTTTGCACAATCAAGTACAGGTTGGGGTGGATTGCCTTTTGTGCAAATAAAT
Source organism: Bombina bombina (assembly GCF_027579735.1). NCBI lineage: Eukaryota > Metazoa > Chordata > Amphibia > Anura > Bombinatoridae > Bombina > Bombina bombina. The sequence goes on from NC_069504.1 coordinate 1,075,636,005, forward strand.
TTTGGCCGGGTACCTTCCACTGCGGTGTCCCCTATCATGGGACGTGTATTTGGCATGGATTTTAGGAACCGGGAGATGGAAAAAGATGTTTGGTCGGTCCGGCCACGAGATAGATAGATAGATAGATAGATACATAGATTAGATAGATCAATAGATGCAATAGATACATTTGATAGATACGATAGATAGATTTGATAGATAAATAGATAGATTTGATAGATAGATAATTTCCCAGACAGAGAATTACAAGACGTGCGGTCTGTGACCCATGGTAAGGTTCCCAGAGGCAGTTGCGGCGCCCAAGGCTCTGATTAGAACAGAGCACTCTGGAACGTATCTGCCCTCGGCCGAAATCAGAACATTCTTTAGCTTTCTATCTGTCGGCCAAATGTCCGTCTGCCAAATGTCCGTCTGCCAAATGTCCTTCAGCATTTTGTCAGAGCACCGCGTGCAATCTACTGTGCCAACAGATATGAGTGGTCTGTCAAGTAGTACTATTCTTATCAGTTTAATACCTGTTACGTCCCTTATCAGGGTACGTGTATATGGCATGGATTTTAGGAACCGGCAGATGGAAAAAGATGCTTGGTCGGTCTGGCCACGAGATAGATAGATTTGATAGATAGATAGATACATAGATTAGATAGATAGATCAATAGATGCAATAGATACATTTGATAGATAGGATAGATAGATAGATTTGATAGATAAATAGATAGATTTGATAGATAATTTCCCAGACAGAGAATTACAAGACGTGCGGTCTGGGACCCATGGTAAGGTTACTTCCTTTTGCACAATCGAGTACAGGTTGGGGATTGCATTTTGTGCATTGGAATTTCGGCCGTGTACCTTCCACTGCGGTGTCCCCTATCAGGGGACGTGTATATGGCATGGATATTAGGAACCGGGAGATGGAAAATGATGCTTGGTAGGTCCTCCTACTTCAAATTTGATGCACTGCGCGTGCAATCTACTGTGCCACCAGATATGAGTGGTGTGTTAAGTAGTACTATTCCTATCACTTTAATCCCTGTTACGTGCCTTTTTTTTGGTTTTGTTTATTGAAGCCACAGTGCAGCACCAGAGGCCAGAAAAATTTGGCATGTACACATGCCTGAAAAATTAGGTATTGTTGCAGCCGCTGCTGTAGCAGCGTCCAGAAAAATTGATGTTTGTTTCCCTGGCAGAAAGTGCCCTAAAACATTGCGGCTTGAACACTAGTTGGTGGCGGATAAGTCACGCAAGTCATCCGGCATTCGAAGATAACATACAGCAGCTTGTGGACCATTTATAGCCCAAGGCAGATAATTTCATTAGGCCTTTTTTACTCGAATGTATCGCCCAATGTCAGTCCCTTCGGGATCCATCCCTCATTCATCTTAATAAAGGTGAGGTAATCTAGACTTTTTTGACCTAGCCGACTTCTCTTTTCAGTGACAATACCTCCTGCAGCACTGAAGGTCCTTTCTGACAGGACACTTGAAGCGCGGCAGGCCAGAAGTTCTATAGCAAATTGGGATAGCTCAGGCCACAGGTCAAGCCTGCACACCCAGTAGTCAAGGGGTTCATTGCTCCTCAGAGTGTCGAGATCTGCAGTTAAGGCGAGATAGTCTGCTTCCTGTCAGTCGAGTCGTTCTCTGAGGGTGGACACTGAAGGGCTGTGGCGATGCATAGGAGTTAAAAAGCTCTGCATGTCCTCCATCAACAACACGTCTGTTAAGCGTCCTGTCCTTGCCGGCGTGGTCGTGGGAGTTGGAGGATTACTTTCACCTCTTCCCCTGTTAGATTCCCGTTGTGCTGTGACATCACCCTTATACGCTGTGTAAAGCATACTTTTTAATTTATTTTGGAACTACTGCATCCTTTCCGACTTGCTGGAATTTGGTAACATTTCAGGCACTTTATGCTTATACCCGGGGTCTAGTAGCGTGGACACCCAGTACAGGTCGTTTTCCTTCAGTTTTTTTATACGAGGGTCATTCAACAGGCACGACAGCATGAAAGACCCCATTTGCACACGTTTGGATGCCGAGCTACTCATGTCCCGTTCCTCGTCCTCAGTGATTTCACTGAAGGTATGTTCTTCCCCACAGCCACGTACAACACCACGGTACCAGATAGGTGACACCGAGCACCCTGGGATGCCTGTTGTGGTTGGTCTTCCTCCTCCTCCTCCTCAAAGCCACATTCCTCCTCTGACTCCTCTTCCTCACAATCCTCTTCCAGCGGCAAGCGATGATGATAATGCTGTTTCTGGTGGTGATGGTGACCACAACTCTTCCTCTTCCTCTTCACACTTATCTACGGCCTGATCCAGCACTCTTCGCAGGGCACGCTCCAGCAAGAAAACAAATGGTATGATGTCGCTGATGGTGCCTTCGGTGCGACTGACTAGGTTTGTCACCTCCTCAAAAGGACGCATGAGCCTACAGGCATTGCGCATGAGCGTCCAGTAACTTGGCAAAAAAATCTCCAGCTCCGCAGAGGCTGTCCTAGCACCCCAGTCATACAAATACTCATTAACGGCTTTTCTTGTTGGAGCAGGCGGTCGAACATTAGGAGTGTTGAATTCCATTGTGTCGGGCTGTCGCAAATCAAGCGCCTCACTGGCATGTTGTTTCGCCGCTGGATATCTGCAAAATGGCCATGTAGGAACGCCTAAAATGGCCATGCTTTGCAGACCAGCTATCAGTGGTCAGATGGACCCTTGCCCCAACACTGTGTGCCAGACATGCCATTACTTCCTTTCGCACAATCGAGTACAGGTTGGGGATTGCCTTTTGTGCAAAGAAATTTCGGCCGGGTACCTTCCACTGCGGTGTCCCAATAGCTACAAATTTTTTGAACGCCTCAGACTCCACCAGCTTGTATGGTAAAAGCTGGTGGGCTAAGAGTTCAGACAAGCCAGCTGTCAGACGCCGGGCAAGGGGGTGACTTTGGGACATTGGCTTCTTACGCTCAAACATGTCCTTGACAGACACCTGACTGTGGGCAGATGAGCAGGAACTGCTACGGAAGAGAGACAGAGTGGCAGATGGTTGAGAGGGGGCAAGGAGGACAGCAGTGGTTGACGTGGCTGAAGATGCTGGACCAGGAGGAGGATGGCGGCTTTGAGATTGTGTGCTGCTTCTACTCATGTGTTCATCCCATCGGCGTTTGTGATGTGAGATCATGTGGCTTCGCAAAGCAGTTGTACCTAGGTGGGTGTTGGACTTCCCATGACTCAGTTTCTTTTGGCACAGGTTGCAAATGGCATCGCTGTTGTCAGAGACAGACACACCAAAAAAATGCCACACTGCTGAGCTCTGTGATGACGGCATTCTGGTGGTGGCAACAGCATGCGTTGATTGGCGTGCTGTCTGGCTGACCCTGGGTGCCGATGCATGCTGTCTGACTGTGCCGCTAGCTCCTTGCGACGACCTCCCCCTGCTTCCAACTTGTCTCCTCCTCTCTGTCTCCCCATCTGAACTTTCCCCCTCTTCTTTTTCTCTTCTAGCGGGCACCCACGTGACATCCACGGATGCATCATCATCAACTGTTTCACTTGTATCTGACAAATCAACAAAGGAAGCAGCAGCGGGTACAACATCATCATCATCACACCGTACATCCATGTCTGTAATGCTGCCTGACTGAGACATATCACTGTTATCTACATCCTCTGTCAATGATGGTTGCGCATCACTCATTTCTTCAAACTGATGTGTCAATAACTCCTCTGACAGATCAAGTGAAGCGGCTGTGGTGCTAGTGTTGGTGGTGGCGGCAGGCGGGCGAGTGGTCACTTGAGAGGTGCCTGAAGCTAAGCTGGAGGTGGATGGTGCGTCAAGGTTCCGAGCGGAAGCTGTAGAAGATTGGGTGTCCTGTGTTAGCCAGTCAACTAGGTCCTCCTCAGAACTTTTTGCGTTCATGGTACGTGGCCTCTGAACACTGGGCATTATTGTAGGGTCAAAGGGAATCACAGCACCACGACCACGACGGCACCTGCGGGGTGGCCTGCCTCTGCCTGTCATTTTTTTTTTAAATGTACACTTACACTACTATTAAACAAAATATGAGTGGTGCCACTGGGCAAGTGGGCACAGTATATGCTGTGAGCCTGACACAAAAAAAGCAGACTGATGTTTCACAATCCAAAAAGTTTATTTTTTTTTAAATGTACACTTACACTACTATTAAACAAGATATGAGTGGTGGCACTGGCCAAGTGGGCACAGTATACGCTGTGAGCCTGACACACAAAAGCAGACTGATGTTTCCCAGTCAAAAAAGTTTATTTTTTAAATATTTACACTACTGTTACAACATATATGAGTGGTGGCACTAGTTGGCAAGTGGGCCTGGCACACGCGCTGGCAGGCAGGCAACTTCAATTAGATTACACTAGCAGACTGATGTTTCACAGTCAAAAAAGTTTTTTTTTTAAAAAATATTTACACTACTGTTATAACAAATATAATTGGTGGCACTAGTTGGCAAGTGGGCCTGGCACACACGCTGGCAGGCAGGCAACTGCAATTAGATTACACTAGCAGACTGATGTTTCACAGTCAAAAAAAGTTTATTTTTTAAATATTTACACTACTGTTACAACAAATATGAGTGGCGGCACTAGTTGGCAAGTGAGCCTGGCACACACGCTGGCAGGCAGGCAACTGCAATTAGGTTACACTAGCAGACTGATGTTTCACAGTCAAAAAAAATTTTTTTAAAATATTTACACTACTGCTATAACAAATATGAGTGGTGGCACTAGTTGGCAAGTGGGCCTGGCACACACGCTGGCAGGCAGGCAACTTCAATTAGATTACACTAGCAGACTGATGTTTCATAGTCAAAAAAGTTTTTTTTTTAAATATTTACACTACTGTTACAACAGATATGAGTGGTGGCACTTAGCAAGTGGGACTGGCACACACGCTGGCAGGCAGGCAACTGCAATTAGATTACACTAGCAGACTGATGTTTCACAGTCAAAAAAGTTTTTTTTTTAAATATTTACACTACTGTTACAACAAATATGAGTGGTGGCACTAGTTGGCAAGTGGGCCTGGCACACACGCAGGCAGGCAACTTCAATTAGATTACACTAGCAGACTGATGTTTCACAGTCAAAAAAGTTTTTTTTTAAATATTTACACTACTGTTATAACAAATATGAGTGGTGGCACTAGTTGGTAAGTGGGACTGGCACACACGCTGGCAGGCAGGCAACTGCAATCAGATTACACTAGCAGACTGATGTTTCACATTCAAAAAAGTTTTTTTTTTAAATATTTACACTACTGTTACAACAAATATGAGTGGTGGCACTAGTTGGCAAGTGGCCTGGCACACACGCTGGCAGGCAGGCAACTGCAATTAGATTACACTAGCAGACTGATGTTTCACAGTCAAAAAAGTTTATTTAAATATTTACACTACTGCTATAACAAATATGAGTGGTGGCACTAGTTGGCAAGTGAGCCTGGCACACATGCTGGCAGGCAGGCAGGCAACTGCAATTAGATTACACTAGCAGACTGATGTTTCACAGTCAAAAAAGTTTTTTTAAAAAATATTTACACTACTGTTACAACAAATATGAGTGGTGGCACTAGTTGGCAAGTGGGCCTGGCACACATGCTGGCAGGCAGGCAACTGCAATTAGATTACACTAGCAGACTGATGTTTCACAGTCAAAAAAGTTTTTTTAAAAATATTTACACTACTGTTACAACAGATATGAGTGGTGGCACTTAGCAAGTGGGCCTGGCACACACGCTGGCAGGCAGGCAACTGCAATTAGATTACACTAGCAGACTGATGTTTCACAGTCTAAAAAGTTTTTTTTTTTTAAATTTACACTACTGTTACAACAGATATGAGTGGTGGCACTGCAGGCAGGCAACTGCAATTAGATTACACTAGCAGAATGATGTTTCACAGTCAAAATTACACAAGCAAAAAAAAACAAACAGCAGAGATCAGATGAGTCCTTCAGGACTGTAGTGGACCCTGAATACACTAGCCTAGCTATCAATTTCCCTAAAAAATCATCAGCAGCTACACTGTCCCTCCTCTCACTAACATTGCAGGATCAGAATTAATCTAAAATGGCTGCTGCCCAGGAGCTGGGAGGGTCTGGGAGGGAGTGGTTGCTGCTGATTGGCTGTAATGTGTCTGCAGACTGTGAGATACAGGGTCAAAGTTTACTCAATGATGATGAATAGGGGGCGGATAGAACATTGCATATGTTTGCCCGCCGCTGCGAACGTGAACAAGCTATGTTCGCCGGGAACTATTTGCCGACAAACAATTTGCGACATCACTACTTTTTGATGGCTCTCCTGGTGCTGACCCCTGGCTTGCCTACATACCTGTGTACCAACAGACCATCTCATGTCTTACTGGTTCCAATCATCAACCCAGGTAATTACCTAACTACCTTATACCCTGGTTGCACCTAACATACTGAGGATCCCCACTTACTTTTTATCAGGCAATGCAATAAATATAAACTGTTGGTGAGATACAAGTGTCCTGCTACTATTAGCAAAAAAAATAAGTTTCCTTTCCAAAAAAGGGTTCAAATACCAATTTGGTTCACTAACTCCCTTAAAGGTGAGGAAATAATGCTGGAAATAGATGAGTAATTCTGATAACACAGGGTTTATTGATATAGTTATCTGAGATTACCACTAGGCATGTGCATTAGTTTTGTTAACAAAACATGGATATTCATGTCATTTTCACAAAATGAATATCTGAACAAAGGCACCAAGAAATTGAAAGAAAACCAAGATATACTGACACAATTCATCCGTATTCATTAGTTTCCTTTAAATTATCTTAGGGAGTTTACTTCTTATGTGCTGGAGGGCTATGCTTATCTCAACCCTTCTTCACAGCAGTGTTAATTTTGTCGACTAAGACTAGACTAAAACGAGGCTAAAACTAAAACAATTCTGATGACTGAAATACGACTAAAACTAAATTGGCATTTTGGTCAAAAGACTATGACTAAAACTAAATCAAAATTACATTTTAGTCAAAAGACTATGGGGCCAATTTATCATGTCCACCCTACATCGATAAATGTTGACAGCATACGCTGTCAGCATTTATCATTGCACAAGCATTTCTTGTGAAATGCTTGTACAATACCGCCCCCTGAACATTCACGTTCAATCTGCCGCTAGCTGGGGGTGTCAATCATCCCGATTTTATCTGATCGGGCTGATTGCTGTCCACAGCCTCAGAGGTGGAGGACAAGTTAAGGAGCAGCGGTCTTAAAACCGCTGCTTCTTAACTTACTATTCCGGCGAGCCTGAAGGCTTGGGCAGAAACAGTGTAATACGTAAGGCTTTCAGTGTCTCAAATATAAAATTTAATGTATCTGAAAATATGGTTTGTAGCTAGCTAAGAGATCCCAAATAAAATGTGGATAAATCTGGGTAATTCTTAAGTAGCAAGATTACTAAATAGTAGTTAGATTCAAACTTAAAGGATCATATAAAAAAATGTGTCCAAAATGAAGATACATGTAGCAGGACTACGAAAGTGTAGCTAAGAGTTAATTAGGTTAAGCAGGAAGCTTAAATGAAAACACAGATCACTTAAAATACAGTAGGTTAATTTGCATCATAAAATGCTTTAGTTCCTGAAGTATAATAGCGTAACAGTTTCAGAGTTAAGCAAGTGTTAAGGTAGACAGAGATGGTTGATAATAAGCAGCTGCTAAACTTAGTCACAGGAATACTTGCGGTTGCAGAGAGACAATCCCTAAACTGGATACAGAGATATCAAGGCAAAAAAGGTAATACGAAGGGTCGATCCTAGTTTAGAGAGGCTCTTGTCTGTTGTTGAGTACAGGTAGGATCTGTGGATGTATCCGGAGAGCTGCAGGAACGGAAGGCAATTGATCAATGAGAGGAGCGGTTCTTGCGACAGGAAGCATAGGTTAGCGTGTGTACGTAGATGTGGTAGATCCGGACAAGAGTGGCTGTAACGTGGTAGATCCGCAAACAGCGGCTCTGTAGAGAATGCAGGCAAAAACTAATTCTTTAGATTAGAAGGAGAATATGCAGGCAACAAGGAAGTGATACTACAGGTTTAAATAGGGTGCAGCCAATAGTGGGAGGAGAGACAATTAAAGAGGCATGACAAACAGCTGCATCCGCAGTTTAGTAATTCAGGCCCCTATGACTAAAACTAAATCTAAATTTGCTGTCAAAATTAACACTTTATGCAAGGTGTTATAATCAATTCATATCTTATTACTGCTCTTTTGTAAAAAAAAATAACAAAAAACAAGGCTATCTTCTTGTTTACTTACTAAACTTGGTTTTATTTAATTTTAAGCTAAATAAAGACATGTTATATACCAAAACAATTTTAAGATTGGATATCAGAGCGCCAAACAACGTAGGCAGGGTCTATGGGCGGATAGTCAAATACCAAAGGTAACAACAGGTTGAAATAATATGATTTAATACATAAGATAAAAAAGTTGGTACATTTAAAATTATACAACAATTAGTCATGGATCCATGTTACACTTTAAAATATATATTGAAACAATAGGAACAATTTAAAAATGCTTGTAGAACAATAAATAACAAAAAAAAAAAAAAAAAAAAAAAAATCTAACAAATAATGTCTATCGCTTAAAACTTAAATTCTAATATGTGAATGCTAGGAGTGCTTATGCACACTCTATTTATAAAAACAATGGGTTACAATGCACAGGTGGATAGATTCCAGGTTGCTTGAAACCGGTGGATGTGAAATGTAAGTGGCTCCAAATTGGGGTTTTGCCTATGTGTTTATCCAAAATTGTGTTACTCCTAACAAGTGGCCAAAAAATGTTACAGGAATGTCTAGAACCTGAATTCAAAATATAAGACCTGAGGTTGTGCCTATGTGTTTATCCAAAAAGGGTGTAAAATCATATTATTTCAACCTATTGTTACCTTTGGTATTTGACTATCTGCCCATAGACCCTGCCTACGTTGTTTGGCGCTCTGATATCAAATCTTAAAATTGAATCCACCCTTGGCAACTAGGTGCCAATTTATTAGAGCTGGAGGTCTGTTGCGTTATAGTTGGCGCTTAGTTATCACCTTTCCACACATTATATACCAAAACAGTTAAATCTGTTAAATCTGTATTGCATATTCAAATCTTAATACCATAAATAAAAACAGGTTAATAAACCTATACTCCAGGAGTATATAAAGAATTTGGAAGTTCTAGAGCAGTGTTAATTTAGTTGACAAAAAGGTTTCGTCATAGTTTTTTCAGCTGCATCTTTTCAGTGACAAAAACTAAATGATAACTAAATAAAAACTATCAGCTAGATTACGAGTTTTGAGCGCTATAGGGATTTTAACGACTGCCACAAAAGCGGCGTTATTTCACCTCCCTATAGCGTTGGTATTACAGGTTTTAAAAAAGCAGGCTTGTGCGAGCAAAATGGTTGCGTTGAGCTCCATAACGCACAGAAAACAAGCGCTGCTTTGACGTGCTCATGCACGATTTCTCCATAGACATCAATGGGGAGAGCTGGCAAAAAAAAGCCTAACACCTGTGATCGCGGAAACAAAAGCTCCGTAATGCAGCCCCATTGATGTCTATGGGGAAAAAGAAAATAATGTTTAAACCTAACACCCTAACATGAACCCCGAGTCTAAACACCCCTAATCTGCCGCCCCCAACATCGCTGCCACCTACATAATGTTATTAACCCCTAATCTGCCACCCCCAATGTCGCCTCCACTATACTAAAGTTATTAACCCCTAAACCTCTGGCCTCCAACATCACTAACACTAAATAAATATATTAACCCCTAAACCTAACCCTAACCCGTACGTAACCCTAACCCTAAGCATAACCCTAACCTTAAGTCTAACCCTAACCCTAGCGTAACCCTAAGCCTAACACCCACTAACTTAAATATAATTAAAATAAAGCTAAATAAACCTTACAATTATTACCTAAATAATTTCTATTTAAAACTAAATACATACTTACCTGTAAAAAAAAACCCTAAGCTAGCTACAGTATAACTAATAGTTATATTGTATCTATCTTAGGTTTTATTTTTATTTCACAGGTAAGTTTGCATTTATTTTAACTAGGTAGACTAGTTAGTAAATAGTTATTAACTATTTAATAACTACCTAGTTAAAATAAATGCAAAGTTACCTGTAAAATAAAACCTAACCTGCCTTACACTAAAAACTAACATTACAAAAAAATTAAATAAATTTAATTAATAAAATACAATTTACTAAATTACAAAAAAACCCCCACTAAATTACAAAAAATAAAAAATGAAATTATCAAAAATAAAAAAGAATTACTCCTAACCTAATAGCCCTAACAAAATAAAAAAGCCCCCCCAAAATAACTCCTCCCCTAGCCTACACTAAACTACCAATGGTCCTTAAACTGCCTTTTGTGGGGTATTGCCCCAAATAAATCAGCTCTTTTACCTGTAAAAAAATACAATTACCTGTAAAAAACCCACCACCCACCCAACCAACCTCCCCAAATAAAAACCCTATCTAAAATAACCTAAGCTCCCCATTGCCCTGAAAAGGATATTTGGATGGGCATTGCCATTAAAAGGGTATTTAGCTCTTTTACATTGCCCAAACCCTAAGCTAAAAAAAAACCACCTAAAAAACCCTTAAAAAAACCTAACACTAACCCCTGAAGATCCACTTACAGTTATCGAAGTCCGGACATCCATCCTCATCCAGCCGGCGAAGTCCTCATCCAAGCGGAAAGAAGTCTTCATTCAGGAGGCCTCTTCTATCTTCATCCATCCGGCATGGAGCGGGTCCATCTTCAAGAAATCCGGCACGGAGCATCCTCTTCTTACAGTCGTCGCTGGAAACGAAGGTTCCCTTTAAAAGGGCCTTTTGTAGGGCATTGCCCTAAAGTTGACAGCTCTTTTGCCAAAATATTAAAAGAACAGTTTTTTGCATACCCCCTAGTAAGTTTTTGCATAGTGATCACTAATATCCTAAGATGGTAGCTAAGCTGGTCTCCTTTATATCTTTTATACCTTCTGATGGAGCAAATTATCTTAAACGGACAGTCTAGTCAAAATTTGAACATCCATGATTCAGATAGGGAATGCAATATTAAGCAACTTTCCAATTTTCTTTTATCATTAAATTGACTCTGTTCTCTTGGTATTCTTTGTTGAAAGCTAAACCTAGGTTGGCTCATATGCTAATTTCTAAGCCTTAGGAGGCTGCCTCTTATTTCAGTGCATTTTGACAGTGTTTTTTTTACAGCTAGACAGCGCTAGTTCATGTTTACCATATAGATAACATTGTGCCCACTCCCGTCCAGTTACTTAGGAGTCAGCACTGATTGGCTAAAATGCAAGTCTGTCAAAAGAACTGAAACAAGGGGGCAGTCTACAGAGGCTTAGATAAAAGGTAATTACAGAGGTAAAACGTGTATTATTATAACTATGTTGGTTATGCAAAACGAGGGACACGGTAATAAAGGCATTATCTATATTTTTAAACCATAAAAATTCTGGAGTAGACTGTCCCTTTAAGATATGTTTGAGTTCCAACAGTGGCCCCTGTTAGAATTCAGAAGGTTTTTTTAGAGAATTGTATCATAAAATGAGGCTTTTCATTATTATTAGCGCTGCAGAACCTTTTGACGCTCTACTAATACCTGATGATAATAATAATAAAAATTATAGCTGTGTATTTCATTTATATTTCAATGCTTCTGTGTTTCAATGTCGTCAACTCAATAAAAAAAAAAAAAAATTGTCTCACTATCCAGGTGAAGACCAACTCACATAGGGGACTTTAATGCAGATTTCTCGAGTGCAGAGACATCCAAATTAAATCGGTACTGCAGATTCAGGTAACAGCAGTAATAGTATAAATAGAAAATCTTACTAAAGTCACTATACTCAGTAAGGGAATAAGGAAATTCTAAGACAGAGTCCGGTTTAAAAGCCTCAGAGGAAAAAGCAGCACAGGGTTCAACATTTCAACTCCCCCTTTAGCTGTAGTGAAAGATAGTGAGTGAACACTAAATCAACATTCACTCATTATCGAACGCTGGGATGTAAGTGCAGCAGTGAAAGTCTACTGTAAAGATGGAGTGCTGGCTTGAAGTTATGGAGTCGCTGTGCAGCTGCATTGGCGTGTAGGCTGAAGAAGCGCGGGCAAGTGGAGTTGCAGAGGGAGAGGCATCGTCAACAAGATTGCAGCTTATGTGAGATAAGTTGGGCACTGATCTAGCTGATTTGGGCAATACAAATGAGGTGATAGGAAGCCATGTATAAATAGAGAAGGCTGATCGGTCATCATCACCAATTAAGGGCAAGATTATGAGTGGCTAACTGTTGCGTGCAAGAGATAAGGGGTATTTTGCGGCCCATCGAAAGTAGCACGTGTATTACAAGTTGAAAGAAAGGGCATTCACTTGACATTTAACAGTACAGTCACACTCATAATAACACTGTCTGAGAAAAATAATTGTAAAAAGCTATAAGGGCTCAGGTGTTTGAGCAAAAAGGGACTGCTAAGGGCTTTAACATAGAGATACAAATATATACATGTCTAAATATATATATATATATATATATATATATATATAATTATATATGTACATATGTATTTATGTGTTTTACTGTATATGTCCTGTACATATTTCCCATTCCAATGTTCTTTACTTACATCATAATGTCCTTTTTAGTGTAAATACATATTTGTATATATATATATATATACTTATACCTGTATATCTATTCCTATAGATATAAAGTTATAGGCATGTATCATATATACAGTCCTGGCTAAAAGCTTTGAGAATGACACAAATATTAATTTTCACAAAGTCTGCTGCTTCTGTGTTTTTAGATCCTTTTTGTCAGACGTTACTATGGTATACTGGAGTATAATTACTAGCATTTCATAAGGATCAAACAACAAGATTACGAGTTATGCAAGCTATAGGGAAATTAATGAACGCAACAAAAGTTGCGTTATTTAACCCCCTATAGCGCTGCTAATAAAAGTTTTGAAACAGCCGGCTTGTGTGCACGATATGGCTGTGTTGAGCTCCATACCGCACACAATCCAAGAGCTGTTTTGACGTGCTCGTGCACGCTTTCCCCATAGACATCAATAGGGAGAGCAGGTCAGAAAAAAGTCTAACACCTGCGATCGCGGAATGAAAAGCTCCGTAACGCAGCCCCATTGAAGTCTATGGGGAAAAAAAACTAACGTTTAAATCTAACATCGCCGCCACCTACATAAAACTATTAACCCCTAATCTGCCACTCCTGATGTCGCTGCCACTATACTAAAGTTTTTAACCACTAAACCTCTGGCCTCCCACATCACTACCACTAAATGAATCCATTAACCCCTAAACTTAAAGGGACAGTATACACTCATTTTTATATAACTGCATGTAACAGACACTACTATAAAGAATAAGATGCACAGATACCGATATAAAAATCCAGTATAAAACTGTTTAAAAACTTACTTAGAAGCTCTCAGTTTAGCTTTGTTGAAAAGGTAGCTGGAAAGCCCACTGCAAGTGGGAAATAAGACACTTCCCCCCCTCCCCCTTCTTTTGCATATGAAAAGATCCTTTACACAAACAGGAGCAAGCTGGAGAAGGTAGCTGACGGTATTCACATAAAACTTTGGGGCTTGGTTAGGAGTCTGAAAATCAGAGCAATGTTATTTAAAAATAAGCAAAACTAAACATTTTTTTTAAAAAAAAACTTCATGGACTATATAAATAGATCATCTACAAAACATTCATGCAAAGAAAAAATGAGTGTATAATGTCCCTTTAATCCTAACGTACGAACGTAACCCTAAGAATAACCCTAACACCCACTAACTTTAACATAATTAAAATAGAGCTAAACTAAAGTTACAATTAATAACTAAATGATACCTATTTAAAACTAAATACTTACCTGTGAAATAAAACCTAAGCTAGCTACAATATAGCTAATAGTTACATTGTAGCTAGCTTGGGATTTATTTTTATTTCACAGGTAAGTTTGTATTTATTTTAACTAGGTAGACTAGTTAGTAAATAGTTATTAACTATTTACTAACTACCTAGTTAAAATAAATATAAACTTACCTGTGAAACAAAACCTAACCTGCCTTACACTAAAAACTAAAATGACTAAAAACAAAAATAACAAAATTACAACCAATAGGATGAGAGCTCAATCCTATTGGCTGATTAGAACAACCAATAGGAATTTAGCAGTTCTAATCCTTTTGGCTGATCTTTCAGCCAATAGGAATGCAAGGGATGCCATCTTGGATGGCCTAGAAGAGAAGAACACAGAGGCGCCCAATGGCCTAATACCAAACACACAGGATGGATTCAATTTAGGCAAGAAATATACTCACAACAAACAAACTGCACCCTGGTGTGCAAAGATGCAGACTGGAACCTCACAGTTGCCCAGCAAACTGAACGAATGCAACCAGAAATCTAAGGAAGAGACCTCGCCTGTGGTGTTCAAAATGTTCCGTTATTTCTGTCCTGGGAAAACTGTTAAACACATCCGTTTCACTTCCTGGGCAGGACGTCACTTGCATTGAAGTTCTAGTGGGTTTTATTTTTAGTTTAGGGTCTGGTCATGTAAAAGAGCTAAATGCCCTTTTAAGGCAATGCCCATACAAATGCCCTTTTCAGGGCAATGGGGAGCTTAGCTTTTTAGATAGTTATTTTATTTAGGGGGGTTGGTTGGGGGGGGGGGTTTACTGTTACTGGGGGGGTGTTTGTATTTTTTTTACAGGTAAAAGAGCTGATTTCTTTGGGGCAATGCCCCACAAAAGGCCCTTTTAAGGGCCATTGGTAGTTTATTGTAGGCTAGTTTTTTTTTATTTTAATAGGGCTATTAGATTAGGTGTAATTCTTTTTTATTTTTGATCATTTGTTTCTTATTTTTCGTAGTTTAGTGTTTGTTTGTTTTTTGTAATTTAGTTTTTTTTTAATTAGATACTTTTTGTAATTTGTAGAGCAGTGTTAGGATTTTTTTTCATGTGTAGTTTAGTTTAATTTAATTGGTAGTTAGTTTAATTGTAGTTTAATAATTATCTTAGTTTAATTGTTAGTTTAAAATGAATGTATTTAATTTGACAGGTAAGTTTTAATTTGATTTAAGATAGGGAAATTGTAATTTTAATATAAAGTTAGGGGGTCGTTAGGTTTATTATAGCGGCAGTGTGGACGGAGGCAGATTAGGGGTTAATTATATTTCAATAGTGTTTGCGATGAGGGAGGGCAGCAGTTTAGGGGTTAATAGGTTTATTATAGCGGTGACTATGTCGGGGAGCGGCGGAATTGGGGTTAATTATTTTAATAGTGGCGGCAATGTCCGGAGCTGCAGATTAGGGGTTAATAAATTTATTATAGTGTTTGCAATGCGGAAGGGCCTCGGTTTAGGGGTTAATAGGTAGTTTATGGGTGTTAGTATACTTTTTAGCACTTTAGTTATGAGTTTTATGATATAGCTTTGTAACGTAAAACTCATAACTACTGACTTTAGATGGCGGTACGGATCTTGCCAGTATAGGGTGTACCGCTCACTTTTTGGCCTCCCTGGCAAACTCGTAATACCGGTGCTATGGGAGTCCATTGAAAAAGGACTTTTTTAAAAGTGCTGTACTGACGTTGCGTGACAGGCTAAAAGGTGTGTGGTACACCTATACCGACAAGACTTGTAATAGCCGAGTTAGGGAAAAAGCATCGTTATGGGCCATAACACTGCTTTTTCAATCATAACGCAAAACTTGTAATCTAGCTGTAAGGTAATAGGACAAAAACTATGATGAAAATCCATTGCAATTTTCATCAACAAACGAAAACGAGACGAAAATGTTAGGGAAGGACTATTGCAGTCAATGGGGCGGATCCAGAAGTGGGCATTAGGGCAAATCCCCCCACCCCAAGAGCGAAGAAGGAACTATACTGTTGTTGTAATAAATTGCTTCACAGTGAACTGTTTTAAAATGGATCCAATGCAGCAGGCAGTAACTTCGGCACCAGACCTATTTTACAACGTTCCTTGTACTGTGAGAAAGCAGGAAGGGCGAGTTGCGGCTGCCTTTGCAAAGTCGCTGAATGCCAGTACTGCGTGTACCACCGGCACCTGTACTATCCTGTATGCACTGTGACTATGCAGGGTGTTGCTAGGCAGCAAAGTAAAGCATTAATGATGCCCGCCCGGCACCCTCCTGGCCCTCAATCATCTTTGGGAAACTTTAATTCCCAGAGTTACCGGTGTGACAATGCCAATCCTTGTTCCATATGCGCATGTGCGCTGTGCTATGCCCTTGTAGACAGGACAGTAGCGGGAACATATGAATGAGGGGGTTGAGCCGGTGCAGCACGTGGAATAGAACACTTATTGGCATTTGCTTGAGGGGAATCAGGGTGATAACGTCCCACAGTATGAGCTGCGAGGTAAGACAGACTTGAGAGGAACATTGGAATGTTGCTGGTATTGGGAGTGGGAGGTCAAGGCCTAAAGTGTGGTCAGAAAGCT
Source organism: Bombina bombina (assembly GCF_027579735.1). NCBI lineage: Eukaryota > Metazoa > Chordata > Amphibia > Anura > Bombinatoridae > Bombina > Bombina bombina. The sequence continues at coordinate 1,075,652,573 of NC_069504.1, forward strand.
TGAAGGTGAGCACAATGCTTTGTGACAGAAAGAGCTACTGCCTATCAATCTTTCTAACTGCAAGCATTAGTACAGCTGCCATGTTTTCCAGAAATTGGTCTAATTGATATTTGATGGCTTATACCTCTGCTGCATTTTGTACTCCTCTTGCCTCTCAAATTGCTTCTAAAATCCCAAATACCTTGCCTGTCCTACATAATTTGCCCCAGAAGATGTAAACAAATATTAGAATATACTAGAAAGCTTTATATTTTGGGTTTTGTAGTGAAATTTGTTGTCTAAATTAACACTGCATCAGAGAGCACTTGGGCGCACTTATAGGAGACTTACCACGGTGGATCCCAGGTCCTGCACTAAAGGCGAAGGTACTTTTGCGCAGACCCTGGGATTCACCATGCTAGGCCTCCTATTAGCATGCCCCTGGGATCTGTGAAGACGTGTCGGGATTAGTGCATCTCTCCAGCTTGCTAGAGGTAAGTATGTAATGCTACAGCTGAACATTTTCACTTGTAGCAAAGGAACATTTACATTTATTTAACAAAAATGAATGTAAATGTTTCACAAACATTATTTGCTTAGTTAAAACCGAAACAAATAACAAATAGCACAGCAGCCAAATATTCCGAAAGCAAAATTGAATATATGGTCCGAAAGATTCGGCCGAACCAATTTTTTTGCCCATACGCGTCTACTTCCTACCCAATAGACTTTGGAGCTAGTATCATTAAATCAGTGCACTGTTTTTTTTAATGATTTTATTAATTTTACATTTTAATGTTTAAGTTAGTTAAGCCCTTGTGAGAGTCTTCTGGAATGAGTGGCAGCTGCTGAAGCAAGGAAATAGTACATTATTCAGTATCTACTAAGATAAGAAACTTTATATATTGTTCTCACACCTATTTTGTTTCTCCGAATTAGTGTACTGTTATCTAACATATTAAAAAAACTGATAGTACTTATGTCCAAATAAATTGTTAAGTTTAGGTGATAGGGGTCATAGAAGCTAAATATCTCCTAGTTTTGTGTTAATTATCTCATTATCTAATAATTTTATTATTTCATTATCCATTAGTAAACTCATTATACAGTGGGTTTTGAAAAGAATCAACCCCCTTGAAAATAATCACATTTTGTTGCTTTGCAGCCTTAAATTAAGACAGGCACAGATTTTATTTATACCGTTGTAATTACTCAGTGCAACTTATAAAATCCAAGTGAAATATATAACATCAATATGTCAGGCAAAAATAAGGACAATGCAAAAACAGAATCACTGATTTGCAAATAGGATCACCCCCTCCTAAAATGACAGCTGTGGGCATATTGATAAGCTCAGCATGAAAAGAGCTTTCCTGGAGCATCTTAGTCCTTGGTAGTGCAACTGAAGCAAACAATCAACTATGAGTGGCAAGGCATCTCCAGGATAATGTTGTGGACAGGCACAAGTCAGGAGATGGATAGAAGAAAATATCAAAGGCTTTATCAATGCCTAGAAGCACAGTGTATTTGGCACAACACAGACCCTCTCTGGATCAGGACGTTGCTCCAAACTGGATGAAAGAGCCAGGAGGAAACTGGTCACAGAGGCTACCAAGAGGCCCACAGCAACTCTAAATCAGTTGCAGGAATGTATGACAAAGAGTGGACATTGTGTGCATGTGACAGCAATATCACAAATTCTCCCCAAATGTGGCGTGTATGGGAGGGTTGCAAGGAAAAAGCCACTCCTCAAGAAAGGACACATGCAGTCACCACTGAGCTTGCCATAACACACCTAGGAAATTCTGAGGCCACATGGAAAAAGGTGTTATGGTCAGATGAGACTAAAATCTAATTATTTGGCCTCAACACCAAACGATATGTCTGGAGGAAATCCAATACAGCTCGCCATCCAAATAACACCATACCTACAGTAAAGCATGGAGGTGGTAATATCCTGTTATGGGGATGTTTCTCTGCAGCAGGCACTGGAGCACTGGTCAGGATAGAAGGAATAATGGATGGGGCAAAATACCATCAAATTCTTGAGGAAAATCTGCTGCCCTCTGCCAGTAAGTTGTCAATGGGAAGAAGGTTTACCTTCCAACATGACAATGACCCAAAGCACACAGCAAAGAAGAAGAAGAAAAAGGTGAGTGTCCTTGCATGTCCTTGCATGGCCTAGTCAGAGCCCAGACTTAAACCCCATTGAATATCTGTGTCATGACTTGAAGACTGCAGTCCACAAACGGTCACCATCAAATGTAACAGAACTGGAGCAGTTCTGCAAAGAAGAGTGGGCAAATATTGCACAGTCTAGATGTGCAAAGTTAGTAGAGACAAATCCCAACAGACTAAAGGCTGTAATTAAAGCAAAAGGTGGTTCAACAAAAAACTGACACGGGGGGTGATCCTTTTTGCAACTCTGTGATTTTGTTTTTGAATTGTCTTTATTTTTGCCTGACATGTCGGTGTTATATCTTTCACTTTGATGTTATAAGTTGCACTGAGTAATACAACTGTATAAACAAAAACTGTGTCTGTCTTTATTTCAGGCTGCAATGCAACAAAATGTGATTATTTTCAAGGGGGTGATTCTTTTCAATACCCACTGTAGATATAGATAGAATTTGATACAACTATGACATTTATTTGCAAGTGTAAAATTCTACCTATTTAAAAATATGTCACCTGAAAAAAAAATCACAATTTATATGGTTAGAGAAAACTCTTTTTGGAGGTGTTTGATCTGAGTTTTTTCTACACCGTCAGTATCAAGCACTCACTTTAATTTATTGTAACAAATTATATATTCTTACTCTCGTTACAACTTTTTCCCTTAGCCTGAGATTTTTGGAGATTTTGGTAATTTTGGTTTTTTGATGTAACTGTTCATATAATTATGGAAGTTTTAATTATGATGTTTAAAATGTAGTTTATGGATAATTGCTGGAATTTGCTGCACCTGTGCGTAATCTCTGTGTTAGTCTCTCTTGTTTTAGGTTACTGTTTACTTTTACTTCAAATTGTATTCTGGCAATATGTGTTTGACTTGCTGTTTCTTTCTCTTTTGAATAAGTAATTAAAATGTTGGGTTTTTTTTTGCTTTTTTAAACTGGATTTTCAGCTACTTTTCTTCTGTCTCCTACGGGCCTTTTTCTTTATTTGTTAAATGGACATGAATCTCATCATTTTTCTTTCATTATTCTGATAAAGTGTACATATTTATAGAACCCAATTTATTAAAGGTCTTGTGGACCTGATCCGACAGGGCGGATCAGTTCCACAAGACCTCGCTGAATGCGGAGAGCAATACGGTCTTCGTATTCAGCATTGCACCAGCAGCTCGCAAGAGCTGCTGGTGCAACGCCAGCCCCCTGCAGACTCCTCTTGCCTCTCAAATTGCTTCTAAAATCCCAAATACCTTGCCTGTCCTACATAATTTGCCCCAGAAGATGTAAACAAATATTAGAATATACTAGAAAGCTTTATATTTTGGGTTTTGTAGTGAAATTTGTTGTCTAAATTAACACTGCATCAGAGAGCACTTGGGCGCACTTATAGGAGACTTACCACGGTGGATCCCAGGTCCTGCACTAAAGGCGAAGGTACTTTTGCGCAGACCCTGGGATTCACCATGCTAGGCCTCCTATTAGCATGCCCCTGGGATCTGTGAAGACGTGTCGGGATTAGTGCATCTCTCCAGCTTGCTAGAGGTAAGTATGTAATGCTACAGCTGAACATTTTCACTTGTAGCAAAGGAACATTTACATTTATTTAACAAAAATGAATGTAAATGTTTCACAAACATTATTTGCTTAGTTAAAACCGAAACAAATAACAAATAGCACAGCAGCCAAATATTCCGAAAGCAAAATTGAATATATGGTCCGAAAGATTCGGCCGAACCAATTTTTTTGCCCATACGCGTCTACTTCCTACCCAATAGACTTTGGAGCTAGTATCATTAAATCAGTGCACTGTTTTTTTTAATGATTTTATTAATTTTACATTTTAATGTTTAAGTTAGTTAAGCCCTTGTGAGAGTCTTCTGGAATGAGTGGCAGCTGCTGAAGCAAGGAAATAGTACATTATTCAGTATCTACTAAGATAAGAAACTTTATATATTGTTCTCACACCTATTTTGTTTCTCCGAATTAGTGTACTGTTATCTAACATATTAAAAAAACTGATAGTACTTATGTCCAAATAAATTGTTAAGTTTAGGTGATAGGGGTCATAGAAGCTAAATATCTCCTAGTTTTGTGTTAATTATCTCATTATCTAATAATTTTATTATTTCATTATCCATTAGTAAACTCATTATACAGTGGGTTTTGAAAAGAATCAACCCCCTTGAAAATAATCACATTTTGTTGCTTTGCAGCCTTAAATTAAGACAGGCACAGATTTTATTTATACCGTTGTAATTACTCAGTGCAACTTATAAAATCCAAGTGAAATATATAACATCAATATGTCAGGCAAAAATAAGGACAATGCAAAAACAGAATCACTGATTTGCAAATAGGATCACCCCCTCCTAAAATGACAGCTGTGGGCATATTGATAAGCTCAGCATGAAAAGAGCTTTCCTGGAGCATCTTAGTCCTTGGTAGTGCAACTGAAGCAAACAATCAACTATGAGTGGCAAGGCATCTCCAGGATAATGTTGTGGACAGGCACAAGTCAGGAGATGGATAGAAGAAAATATCAAAGGCTTTATCAATGCCTAGAAGCACAGTGTATTTGGCACAACACAGACCCTCTCTGGATCAGGACGTTGCTCCAAACTGGATGAAAGAGCCAGGAGGAAACTGGTCACAGAGGCTACCAAGAGGCCCACAGCAACTCTAAATCAGTTGCAGGAATGTATGACAAAGAGTGGACATTGTGTGCATGTGACAGCAATATCACAAATTCTCCCCAAATGTGGCGTGTATGGGAGGGTTGCAAGGAAAAAGCCACTCCTCAAGAAAGGACACATGCAGTCACCACTGAGCTTGCCATAACACACCTAGGAAATTCTGAGGCCACATGGAAAAAGGTGTTATGGTCAGATGAGACTAAAATCTAATTATTTGGCCTCAACACCAAACGATATGTCTGGAGGAAATCCAATACAGCTCGCCATCCAAATAACACCATACCTACAGTAAAGCATGGAGGTGGTAATATCCTGTTATGGGGATGTTTCTCTGCAGCAGGCACTGGAGCACTGGTCAGGATAGAAGGAATAATGGATGGGGCAAAATACCATCAAATTCTTGAGGAAAATCTGCTGCCCTCTGCCAGTAAGTTGTCAATGGGAAGAAGGTTTACCTTCCAACATGACAATGACCCAAAGCACACAGCAAAGAAGAAGAAGAAAAAGGTGAGTGTCCTTGCATGTCCTTGCATGGCCTAGTCAGAGCCCAGACTTAAACCCCATTGAATATCTGTGTCATGACTTGAAGACTGCAGTCCACAAACGGTCACCATCAAATGTAACAGAACTGGAGCAGTTCTGCAAAGAAGAGTGGGCAAATATTGCACAGTCTAGATGTGCAAAGTTAGTAGAGACAAATCCCAACAGACTAAAGGCTGTAATTAAAGCAAAAGGTGGTTCAACAAAAAACTGACACGGGGGGTGATCCTTTTTGCAACTCTGTGATTTTGTTTTTGAATTGTCTTTATTTTTGCCTGACATGTCGGTGTTATATCTTTCACTTTGATGTTATAAGTTGCACTGAGTAATACAACTGTATAAACAAAAACTGTGTCTGTCTTTATTTCAGGCTGCAATGCAACAAAATGTGATTATTTTCAAGGGGGTGATTCTTTTCAATACCCACTGTAGATATAGATAGAATTTGATACAACTATGACATTTATTTGCAAGTGTAAAATTCTACCTATTTAAAAATATGTCACCTGAAAAAAAAATCACAATTTATATGGTTAGAGAAAACTCTTTTTGGAGGTGTTTGATCTGAGTTTTTTCTACACCGTCAGTATCAAGCACTCACTTTAATTTATTGTAACAAATTATATATTCTTACTCTCGTTACAACTTTTTCCCTTAGCCTGAGATTTTTGGAGATTTTGGTAATTTTGGTTTTTTGATGTAACTGTTCATATAATTATGGAAGTTTTAATTATGATGTTTAAAATGTAGTTTATGGATAATTGCTGGAATTTGCTGCACCTGTGCGTAATCTCTGTGTTAGTCTCTCTTGTTTTAGGTTACTGTTTACTTTTACTTCAAATTGTATTCTGGCAATATGTGTTTGACTTGCTGTTTCTTTCTCTTTTGAATAAGTAATTAAAATGTTGGTTTTTTTTTGCTTTTTTAAACTGGATTTTCAGCTACTTTTCTTCTGTCTCCTACGGGCCTTTTTCTTTATTTGTTAAATGGACATGAATCTCATCATTTTTCTTTCATTATTCTGATAAAGTGTACATATTTATAGAACCCAATTTATTAAAGGTCTTGTGGACCTGATCCGACAGGGCGGATCAGTTCCACAAGACCTCGCTGAATGCGGAGAGCAATACGGTCTTCGTATTCAGCATTGCACCAGCAGCTCGCAAGAGCTGCTGGTGCAACGCCAGCCCCCTGCAGACTCGCGACCAATCGGCCGCCAGCAGAGGGGTGTCAATCAACCTGATTGTACTCGATTGGGTTGAATTGTAGCAATTCCTGTCCGCCTCATCAGAGCAGGCGAACAGGGTTATGGAGCAGCGGTCTTTATCGGAGCTTGATAAATGGGCCTCATAGACTTGTATACATACCCACATACAAATATTTAAACATGTATATTGTATTAGGTTTTGGAGCCCTTCCCAGTCAAACACCTTGTCATATACCAAATCCCTTTGTACAACAAAAAAAAACCCCACAAGGTAACAGCTTCTTAAACTTTAAGATGTTGCTTTGTGCTTTTTTGTTTTTGTTTTTTCACTTATTCATTGACCATTAAAGGGACATACAGAGCATACCATTTTTAACAACTTTCCACTGGTATCTAATTTGATTAGTTCTCTTGATATTCTTTGATGAAAAAGCATACCTAGGAAGACTCTGGAGGTTAAATGCAACTGAGGCATATATTGTGAACCCCCATTTCAATAAAACACTAGCCGCCACTGGGGCACGCTAAAGCAAACTCAGCTGTGCTAAACCTTCCCTGTTTAATCTATTTTACCTTGTAAAATCATTTTTGGCCTCTAATTTTAGCACAGTCCAGCAATATTGATAAAGCAACCTGTAGTAGGTATTATGTTTTCATGCACCTGCAGTGGGTGTTATTCCACAGCATTTTTCTATTATATTTTATTCTTTATAGTTCTTTAAAGAACTCAATTCACTTCATTTAAAGTGATGTATTATATATATATATATATATATATATATATATACACACTTCTAGGTCAATAAACCACTCTAAACGAAGTGAAATGAGTTCTTAGAAGAAATATAAACATATACAAGTTAGTATCCCCAGGCAAGTCATTTTTGAGTGATCTTCTTTAAACACTGAGCTTTGAAGACAAGTGCTCAGAGATAGGCTTTAAGACACAATATGACGTATTGAGGAGACAGCGTTTCTACATAATGGTCTTCAATGCATGATCTATGTATTTATTAAAACCAAGTTAAACAGCCAAAGGCTGCTGACTTAGCAAACATTCTGTAGTTTATGCATGCGGATTCCTCACATACCTCTCCCTGTTGGAAGTTTCATATCAGCAGCCTGTCCAATTGATTTTGTAAGGCAATTAAAGTGAGCGTGTGGGGTAAGATGGTGTAGAAAACAATTACAGGTTGGTTTTATGCTTGCCATTCCGCATTAGAAGGTCGGTCATGACATATACCTCATAAAAACACTGAAAATATTAGAAGGGTTTTAACTTATATTTACATATTTATAATTCTAAGCTTTTTTCTTTTATATTGTTTTCACTTTCTGTGTGTTTTGTTTTTTTCTATGAATTGTAAAATTATTTTTTCCCTTCAATACATTTTTTAACAGTAAATTAGCTAATAATATGATGGTTAATTATTATTCAAATACTATTAAAATGTTTTATAGCATTAACATATCAAAGTGGACAACTCTCTATGGACTTAAGTGAATATATTATTTCTATTATGCATTCCATCAAGAAGCTAAACATGTGAAAGGATCTGTTTACTTAAATAGATATAATTACAAGTATTTTCAACAGTTTGACAGATTCATTCATTGACAAATCCCACATGGGACGTACAATATATAATAGAACAGATTCCAAGTGGAGTGCAAAAATAATATTAAGGCTATTTTGCACTAATATTTCTTGAGGACAATTAATATTGCTTTTATTTTTGCTCTCATATTACAAGTCCAAGGTTGTACGAGTATAGTGCTTGTACGAGTATAGTGCTTACTAATTATCTACATGTCAGAAAGCACAGGTGCGTAAAATTCATATATTAGACTTCCATGGGGGTGCACAGGGAAATTCATGTTGGATATCACTCAACCACTAAGCCAATAGAGGGTTAAAAATTAGCTCAAGTTAATGTTGCTCTGTGCTATACTAATTTAATAAAACTTAAAGGGACAATGTACTCCAGAATTGTTATTGTTTAAAAAGATAGATATTTCACTTTCTTATCGATTCCCCAGTTTCCCCAGTTTTGCATACCGACACTGTTATATTAATACACTTTTTACCTCTGTGATTATTTTATTTCTAAGCCTCCGCAGACTGCCCCCTTATCTTAGTTCTTTTGACGGACGTGCACTTTAGCCAATCAATTCTTGAGTTTTAAATAACTCCACAGCAGTGAGCACAATGTTATCTATATGACACACATGAAGTAATAGGGGCCTATTTATTAAAAGTCTTGCGGACCTGATCCGACAGTGCGGATCAGGTCCGCAAGACCTCGCTGAATGCGGAGAGCAATACGCTCTTCGCATTTAACATTGCACCAGCAGCTCACAAGAGCTGCTGGTGCAACGCCGCCCCCTGCTGACCAGCAGGGAGGTGTCAATCAACCTGATCGTACTCGATTTCCGGGGATTCATGTCCGCCTTATCAGAGCAGGCGGACAGGGTTATGGAGCAGCGGTCTTTAGAAGACTCGCCAGAAATAAATGGGCCTCATAGTGTCTAACTGTGAAAAACTGTCAAAATGCACTGAGGTAAGAGGCAGTTCAATGGCTTAGAAATTAGCAGATAAGCCTACCTAGCTTTAGCTTTCTACAAATAATACCAATAGAGCAATGCAAATTTGATGATAAATGGAAATTGGAAAGTTGTTTAAAATTGCATGCCCCATCTGAATCATGAAAGTTTAATTTGTATTAGACTGTTCCTTTAAGCTTTAAAGACTTCACACATGCATAGAAACACATTCATGCACACACACACATACATATATATATACAGTATATATATATAGTAGCCAAAAAGGTAAAAGCACTCCTGGTATTTCGATAAGGCAATGGCCTACAATGCCCTAGGTGCACTTCAAATATAATATACAGGTGGCCCTCGGTTTACAACGGTTCAATTTACACAGTTTCAGAATAACAACATTTTTTTTCCAATCATGTGACTGCTATTGAAAAGTATTAAGAAGCAGTGCATTGATTAAAATAGCCAGTAGGTGGAGCTGTCCACTTGTGTTGCAGCAAAGCCAAGCAAGCTGAAATTAATCAGTTTAACCAGACCTGAGATATCGAGCAGATTTCAAAGGAACAAGATCTTCCTGTCTATAAATTAGTCCAGATTAGAATGCATAGAAAGAACTGTTTGCAGAAAAATGCAAGTAAAGTCTGTGTTGTGTGATTATTTCATTAGGTTTATAATGCTGTTTAGCAAATGTTTTAGTTCATTTAACTTAGTTTAGCATTTAAAGTCTTCATTTCAAAGCTTTAAAAATAATGTATTAGGTGTTACTTATGCCAATTTTGAGAGGGGCCTGGAACCTAACTCCCTCACTTCCCATTGACTTACATTATTAACTGGGTTTCAATTTACAACAGTTTCGATTTAAATTAAAACCATTCCTTCTGGAACCTAACCCCGGCGTAAACTGAGGGCTACCTGTATATAGTGAAAAACGGAAGGCACTTTACAGGGTCTTAACACAAAACTCGCTTTGAGAACGGGTTAATAAATGGATTCTGATTGTTAAGACCCTGTGAGTGCCTTCCGTTTTTCACTATATATATATATTAATATGCACAAATAACTTTTAACCCCTTCTCAGTCCCGTCCCTTGTTAATATACCATATCCCTTTATTTCTACCAGAAACCTTTTTTTTTTTAATTAATAAAGCTGTGTTTCCTAAGTACTGAATCTAGATGTAACTTAAAGGAACAGTCTACTTGAAATACCGGTATTTTATTGTTTAAAAAGATATATAATCCCTTTATTAACCATTCCCCAGTTGTGTATAACCATCACAGTTATATTAATATACTTTTTTCTTCTGTGATTACCTTGTATCTTAGCATTGCAGATTGCCTCCTTATACCAGTGCTTTTGAAAAACTTGCATTTTAGCCAATCAGTGCTCCCTCATAAATAACTCTATGGGAGTGAGCACAACATTATCTATATGGCACACATGCACTAGCATTGACAAGCTGTGAAAGACTGTCAAAATGCATTGAGATAAGAGGCGGCCTTAAATGGCGTAGAAATCAGTTTATGAGCCGGGGCGGAGCGAGGCCATGCTGGTTGATGGCAGCAAGAAGGTGAAGCTCCATGTTCAAAAACGCAAAAACGTGCTCATACCTGATCAAAATAGAGGCAATTCACTCTACAACCCAGCGTATCCAAAGCAAAAGTGAAGCTCTGTTACTTAGAAGATGCGGGGACAAGAAAAATACACTATGCAGTGAATAAGCTAAAGAATAGCCGGCAATAAATGCGGCCCAAAGCAACATGCGGGACTCAGCGCGGCATTGAAAACATAGCAGCAACTCACTGGAAAAGACAACAGGTACCTGGACTCTGGACTCAGAGAAGACAACAGGTACCTACTACAGCTCCCAGAACTAAAAGGACATGAAAAATATACACCTATGTAATGTTACCTAACAAGTGGCTCAGATATTAATCTTAAAAGGGATCACCAATATGGGTCATAATATTTACCAAACAAAATCAAGGCTATAAATACTAACAGCACATATCGATCCCTACATATACCTTAAAGGGACAGTCTAGTCCAAAATAAACTTTCATGATTCAGATAGGGCATGTAATTTTAAACAATTTTCCAATTTACTTTTATCACTAATTTTGCTTTGTTCTCTTGGTATTCTTAGTTGAAAGCTAAACCTAGGAGGTTCATATGCTAATTTCTAATCCCTTGAAGGCCGCCTCTTCTCTCAGGGCATTTTTACAGTTTTTCACCACTAGAGGGTGTTAGTTCATGTGTGTCATATAGATCAGTGTTTTTCAACCAGTGTGCCGTGGCACACTAGTGTGCCGTGAGAGATCCTCAGGTGTGCCGCGGCAGACTGACAACAGTGTGACATTTTTTAAACGTTGCTTATTTTTTACTCCCAGTGCAGGGGTAGTTTGTAGGAGTCATGGCATAACAGCACAATACATACAGTATATGTGTGTGTTTGTGTGTATGTGTATATATATGCTATATTAGGCTACAATGTGTGATTTTTTTTAACATTTTGGGATGGTGGTGTAAGATATTACTCTTAAATAACCAAAGGATCTTATGTTAAAAACCATTCATGTCTAAAAATTAATATATAAATATATTAATAATCGGCCCTGTACAAACGAATTTCATATACCGTACTGTATATCTTTGAAACCCTCCAGAAACAGACAACCATACTACCTTCAACTATTTAAACCATCACACATTTATTAAAGAACAGATAAATAACAAGATTTCATGTTACTGTTTACAAGGTTAAACACATAAAAACAATTTAACAGAGAAATAATACATAAATGAATATTACCCCGTTTGTTTCCTGTGGGAGTCCTGGCTATAGCATGTATCATTGATGTTTTCCTTTCCAAAGATGAACTCTGTCTACCATTATTTCTCCCTGATTCTTATACACTTTAAAACTGCTGACAATACACTTTTGGCCATGTTCCAAACTAGGTATTGTGAGTTATTTGAAGCCCTTTGCAATACTTGTCACTCCCATATCCATATATGTTATATGCTTGCTCACTGACCAGGTCAGCATTATACCATGGCTGAGGTTAAAATAGTCATAAGCACACACTAACCTTCTCTGTAACAATATGGACACCATTTATATACTCATTAAAATCTTACAGTGGTGTGCCACAGGATTTTTTAATGTAAAAAAGTGTGCCACGGCAAAAAAAAGGTTAAAAATCACTGATATAGATAACACTGTGCTCACGTACGTGCAGTTGCTATGAGTCAGCACTGATAGGCTAAAATGCAAGTCTGTCAAAAGAACTGAAATAAGGGGGCAGTTTGCAGAGGCTTAGATACAAGGTAATCACAGAGGTAAAAAGTGTATTTATATAACTGTTTTGGTTATGCAAAACTAGGGAATGGGTAATAAAGGGATTCTCAATCTTTTTAAACAATAAACATTCTGGTGGAGACTGTCCCTTTAAGTCCACTGATCTGACATCTACTTTAATGATCATGACTGGACCTCACAAGAAAGGCTTAGAGTCCTACATAGCTCTATAAATAAGCACATTTTGAAAAGAGACTTCAATATTAGCCAGCAGGCCTACCAACACTATCTTCCGTGCAGGCTTAACAGAAGATATTAATGATTATATATTGGGTTTGTACATATACTCCACTGTGACGAACAACTTGTGAATAATACACACTCTGGAAAGTTTCTGTACACAGAAAGATCTTTACGATAAAGAAAATGTCTTCAAGAAAGGGCCCTAAGACAGCTAGGCCAAATAAAAATCAAGCTGCGCGGAGTGACTTCCCGTGGGCGGGCTAAGGGATAGCAGCAAGAGCCTGGAGCTCTGTGCAAAGCTTACTTAAAACACTGAACTTTCTGGGATTTATTCCTAATTCTTATTCTATCCTACACCCGGTGGACTTTCCTTGACAGAGCAAGCTGTCCAGAGTTGGGGAGACATCTCTAGAAGTCCCCTCATTTAGTTCATAGGAGCTGAATACCGCTCCACCACCGCAGTCCACTCTGCATTGTAGCAATGGGTAAGCGCCTTATACTTTTGGATAACCAGATACCTCTGAGGCAGAGAAAGTATCCTGCAGAGACATAGGAGCAGCTAGCGCAGATTGAGTGGTGACACTGGGTTGGAGATGCCATAGAGCTGCCAGTGTGTTGTCTCTTCACTGCAACCGATACAGATTGCCTGGATCGCATTGTGACTGGTAATCGTGAACTACTTTGCAGATGTCCCTATCTACATCCCTGCCTTGCTACTGAGCTTGCTGGATCGACTCACCTGGATTCGGAGTAGTGAATAGCGCAGTTGGGATTTTTTGGGGATGAAGACTCCAGACGCCATCTTGGTCTACCAAACAGCTGCTGGGACAAATTGATGAGGAGCTGTTCACTGGATCCCGGACCCGCGGCAGTCTCACACTCTCTGAACAGAGCGATAACGTATAACGGGCACACCCTGGCGCAACTCCTTTCCATGGTCCTTGTACGATAGCTAGATACACTCTCCACACAGTTTGTGGTAAAATTAGACGTATTGTTTTGTGGATTCAATGCCTCTGGAGTTGCACTTATCCCACATGGCTACTGGGATAACTCTGGGATAAACTCACAATATAAACTCTCGGCCCCCACGACTCATCTGTCTCACCTTCCCTCATTATAAAACCACATAGTTGCCCCCTGCTCATCTGTGAAAACCTAGGGGCCAAAGAACTATACAAGACACGGCCTATCAGCCTTTTTTGTCTCTCCCCATCTGCAGAAACTGCAAAGTTTTTAATATTGTGGGGACAAACCTGATGCACAACAGACATAAATATCCTTGATTTACATGGAAATACTAGGTTGGAATACAATGCTTTTAGTGGTATTTAGAGGCCTTTATTTCTCTGTATATTGCACTGCCATGTGGCCTTAAGTGATAGCAGGAACCGAGAAGCTGAGATCTCACCTTGCACACTTTGCTCTTGGTGAAAAGATTTTCAGTGTCATTGTTGTTGCTCTGTATGTATGCATGTAAATTCTCTCTGCCTGTAAACATTGCTTTGATTGTTGGGTAGGTAACACCTAAGTGGGATTATGCAGAGTTGAAAAGGGTGCTTGGGCTGACCATATCTCTCTTACAGAGCTGTATTTTATAGAATCCTTTGTTTTGCCAGCTTACCACCCTTTCTGTAGTCGATTAGGTCTCCCATTTTTTTTTTACAGCTATATAGAAAAATATTTGACTGCTACACCAATGGCAAGTCGCAGCAAAACAAACAACCACAGAAATAAACCTGGAACTGAGCTGCTTAGCCAGGGCCCTAATGTTGAGACTTTTTCAGAGGGGGCATTAATTGACACAAACCGCCATTGTGAAACAAATTTCTATGCTGTTCATGCCTAAAATAGACAACTTGCAGAGAGAGGTAGATACGCTTACCGATGGTGTCAAACAATTCTCTACACGAGTCACAGAAGCAGAAAAGTAGGATATCTGACCTAGAAGACTCTAATGGGGTCAACGCCACTAAGATTGAATTCTTAGAGAGACAAGCTGTAGCCTTACAACTAAAGTTAGATGATCTAGAAAATAGATCGAGGTGCAGCAATTTGCGTCTATTAGGCCTCCCTAAAACAATAAAACAATATGATATACTTTAATTTGTAGAAAATACCCTGCCCTCTTTATTAAATATCCCATCGCAAGATTTTATTGGAGGGTTTGAAAGGGCACACAGAGTAGGCCCAGAGCGGGAAAGGGCACACAGATATGTCCCAAACCCTACCTATCATGATCAAATTTTTACACTTCGAAACTAAGATTGCAGTTTTGAGAGCCTATAGGAAAGTAGAGAATCTCACCTTTGAAAATGCAAGACTACTCCTCTTTCAGGATTTCTCTGTGGGTCTGATGAAAAAATGCAGAGAATTCTCTCCAATATGCTCAAAACTCCACAGAGAGGGTAGGCAAGCCTTTCTGCTGTACCCGGCAAGGCTTAAAATAATGATACCTCAGGGCCCTAAATTTTTTGACTCCCCTAATGCAGCGCAGGAATACCTAGAGAATAGGGATGTCCCCCGCTGCAGTCCTGCACACAGTTCTCCAAGAGGGGAGGAGGGCTGATGCTCTGAAAGATTTAGGTCTCTTTATTGTTTGGATGATTTCATGCTGTTTGAAATAGATTGAAAGCCTCAATGGCTACTGAGATAACTACATTGGGTTATGCACAGATGCATGACGTGAGACGCTCACATTTGTTTGGTGTTGGTTTTGGTTAAAATGTTTCCCAAGGGGGCGTGTCCGAGCAGCGTACCTAACAGGACGCATCCACTATCAGCTCTAAAGGATTTCTCTGCAATCCGCCGATTTAAGAGTTTCTAACAACGAAAACATCTCCACATTACAGTACATAATAGTCACTACAGCTGCGGTGATTATACAGTACCATTTATAAGTTGTTTTTATGATACTGGAGCTGTAGTCCGGACGAACAAGACCTAAGGCGGCGGCCTGTTAATAGGTAACGACCTCCCCCGGCTTCTCCGGGTAAACAGTGCAGGCAGCGGGAAGCTGCCTTACTGACCCTGTTATTATCACAGCACACGGAGTTACATGAAGATATTCATTAGTGGAACTACCTCACTGCCCTTTTCTTGAATACGCAGTACAAGGAGAAGATACTAGCGCATACGGCATTTATCACCGTATGATCAAGATGGCCACCTTGGGAGAAACAGAAATACAAGACGACTTCCAAACAAGATGGCGCAGGTTTGAACTTTTATGCCAACAACTAATTGACAAGGCGCCGTATGAAATCTTAATGGAGCGCCTTGCCCCTGCAGCCGCTGACAGCACTGAAACGATCCCTCATGATACAACCTGCAAACAGGAGGAGACTTCAGTAACCACCCCAGCATGCGAAATTCAGCGGGTCACGCTGGCTGAGGATACAGCAACTGACCCAAACACAGCACCACTGGATCAGAAGCACCTTATAAAGTACGAGACCGCGGACACATTCAGTAGGTCTACCGAGTCCCAGTGGCTGAGGGGGCATAGCTTATTGGCGATCGCTGGAAGAAGCCCCGGGGGGGATCCCCAGGAGGCCGCAGTTGGGTTGAAATTTCTACACGCATTAGCGACTGTGCCAGACTCACCCGACCTATTCAATTTACTCTCAGTTGTAACCCATGCAATGATGGACATTCCTCAAGTAATTCAAGATACCGGGCTCACATTTCACCCTTTCCTACCTTCACGGAGTCACTCTCCTAACGCTCTGTTCAGAGACTTACACAATCATGTTGAGGAGATCCCTAACGGGTAAACAAAGCCGGGGGCTTAACATAATTTGGAACTCTGGCTTATAAAGTGCAATTATTTAACGAAGTTATAATGTTATTGATGTTTCAGTCATTATTTTTTGCTTGCAGGTTTATGTTAACAGCATTTTGAGTTTACGGTATGTAATAGACAGCAACTATGGCGCCTTACATGACCCCACAAGATAGCTTGTTTATAATAAGTTAGTAAGTCTAGCTATACATGTCATTGAGGTTTTAGCCCCAGATTGATGTTCTAACACTGCCATGTCCGTGAGTTAGCAATAAAAGTGCACTCCCAACATTGTATACCCACACGGCACACCATAGTATATAGTAGCTCGGTGGCCAGCGGCCGGGGCAGCGAGCGTATTAAATTACACTTCCCATTTTATACTGTGTCGTGGGTCTTAATATTAATCGTATTGGACAAAACGCGCACACGGAATGGCAGCAACATACACTCATACATTTTACTTGTGGGCCACATATGATTCGATTATTACGGAAACCTGGTCGCTGCATATAAGTTACTGGGCAATATTAATAATCTAAATTTCCAGACTTGAAATATAAGGGGCAATAATTGATATAACATTTATAGTGCTAAGTTGTCATTCTCCATAACACAAACTACAGAATATGCTCATTGTATTCTTTCTTAAATTTATGGTGGAAGGTTAGTCCATGTCAGTTTCTCCAGAATAATTAACTCCTTGTGTATATGTTACATATCTTTATCTTTGTTTTTCCTTTTATTTTTGAATTAAATATGGACCCCTGGACTTTCTTCAAGATCTCAGTCAAGGCCCAAGAGTGGTCTAGTTTTTTTTTTTTTCTCATTAGGGGTTGAAAAATTAGGACTTTCACTGTCACTGTGCAATGGATGTTTGTACTGCATTCTTTATGTGATATGTATTACTTTCTAGATATGATTGTATATATCTCTTTTTCCTCAATAAAAAAAAAAAAAAAAAAAAAAAATGTTTCACA
Organism: Bombina bombina; assembly: GCF_027579735.1. Classification (NCBI taxonomy): domain Eukaryota; kingdom Metazoa; phylum Chordata; class Amphibia; order Anura; family Bombinatoridae; genus Bombina; species Bombina bombina. The sequence continues at coordinate 1,075,670,029 of NC_069504.1, forward strand.
AGTTTATTTTTTCTGTTACTGACAGGGATATTGCCATTGGCTTCATGGTTTTTGCTTTGTAGCGATGCCGGGGTCGACCTCATTTCAGATTTTATGAGACCTCAGAAGGGCCTTGCAATGCAACCCGGGCATCGGTGCAAACAAAAATCTGCTCTAGGTGCATGTAGAAAGGATAATTCTTTTTACCATTTAATAAGTTCCCATGTACTGAGCTGTCTTGCTGTCCATCCCTGAACACATATGGATACTGAGATCATTTTCACCTGCCTATTCAACCGGATGGAAGACGCATACAGTACGCAAGCAACTTCTGACTTTGTTAATTTATATACTAGTAGTACTAGTTTTTTAAGTTATTTAGATAGAAGTCAAATAGTGCAAGACTATTCAAAGGGCCCTGGTCTAAACAAATTGAGCCCCGTATATTATAAACTGTACTGATTGTGTAAACTGTTTATTGTACTAACAGGGCCCGATGGGCACTGAATACAGTGTCAATATGAATATCATGTTTGTAAACATATACTTGTATGTTCATGGTCTTCAGGTAACACGGCGAGGCCCGGAGGTAGGTCCAAGCTTCTTCCCTGGGAAATCAGTGGGACTGACTGGAACCCAGGGCGATGTAAGTAAAACATTTCCCACCCCTTTTTTTTTTCCTCCTTTACTCACCTCCCTGGATGTGTGGTTGCATCTGCTGTATTGTTATGCTCACGAGTGTCGGACCCCATCTCCCCTTCACATGCCTATACATGCACAAGCTTATGCAATGGTTCCTAATAACAGCCCAAATTTAATTTATACACTTGGAATGTAGGGGGGATCCATTCCCCCATTAAAAGAAAGACTGTCCTCACACAATTAGGGAAGAGGGGAGCTGACATTGCGTTCCTTCAAGAGACGCATTTGTCGGACCTAGGACACGACAAATTGAAACAAGACTGGGTGGGTAATATTGAATATGCCTCATTTACACAGGCTAGTAGGGGGGTGGCCATACTGTATGGAAAAAGGCTGGAGACAGAAACTAAAAGGGTGGTAAAGGATGGGGAATGCAGGTACATTATAGTTCAAATGCACATAGCAAATAAATTATACACCTTCTGTAACATTTATGCACCCAACCAACAAAACAGAGAGTTCTGGGATTCCCTGATTGCTGTTTTGACCCCTTTCTTGGGCACCTATCTCATTATTGGAGGGGATTTTTTTTTTAATAAGTTTTTTATTGAAGTTGTGAGATTAACAAACAAGAAAGAAACAGATATAATTTGTCCAACAGCAGGTAATTACATCCAAGTTAGGTACAAAGTACAATAGCATATCTTATTGCAATGGAGCATGAGAGAAGGTAAGGACAAATGAAAACTGAACTTCACTTTTATACTTTAATATATAGCATATGTTCCCCGAAACGACAGAAGGAGACCTCTATACAATCTAAGTTAATCATAGCGTAATAAGGGGATTTGGCTTATGTTTCGGTCACTCCTGGACCATAGCATGAGGGGGAGGGAATTCAGCGGGCGAGAGCCACTCGTATTAAAAAGGGGGGAGGGGAAGGGAGGGGCGGATCCTATTAAGGTATGTCAGTAAATTAATAGGAGATTAAAGGGAAGCGATATGAGGACAAATGCTATGAGTGGCATGGGTGAATAAAATACAACAAGATATCTAGCATCATTGACATTTAAAAACTGAGCTACCACTGTTAAACCAAGCAAATTAATAGGCACCACTATTAAACCAAGTTCATCAGTACACATCAGATGATATATAGCCAAGGGAGGTATCACAATAATCAGTCACTGCGTATAATTAATTGTAGTAACTGTAGGGGTCCTATCTACAGAGGGGCACATACTTGCAGAGATTAATACAAAGGAGTAGGGAGCTATTGTATACACATTGTTGTCAAGGGGCTAGGGTGATAGGAGCTTGTCATGGTTAAATGGGAATAAAGTTTAGAACATCTCCTAGAGATAAGTATGTACTGCTAGCAAAACTACCCTATGTAACTGCTTAAACAGAATGTGAAATCTTTAAAATGGTTACATGTAGCTCCATAGTACAAATATATAACAAATATATTAATCTCTCCTTGACCTGTATGTATGAACCCTGAGAAGGGATTGACTCATCCTATCCCACAGACTCGGCCGCCGTCCATAGGACAAGGACTGTTGTGAAGGGTTAAATGAGGACAAGAGTAGGCTTTTTACAGTCTCAGTTGGGGATATCATAAATCATGGTAGTGAAATATCAGAAGTTAAGTAAGAGGAGTATATGGTCCTAGGTATTGGTCTCAGCATAGGCTATATGTGTATAATCTAACATTATCCCCTACAATAGTTAATGTTGCTCGCTGTTTAAAATACCATACTAATCAGTGAGTGGCGAATCTACCTCCCCTATGTGTGGCACCCTCTATTTAACAATGCTTGAAGGCCAGTATTAATTATCAATATAGTACTACCCACCACCAAAAATAAACAGTAAGATATGGGATGTACAGTGTGACAAAGAAAGTCACTGACAAAATATAAGAGCTCCATATAAATAAAAATAAAATAGGTAGATAAACGTGCATTTTATACAATCAAAGGCAGTATCTAATACCGGTGCAGGATGGTATACATTATACAATACTAGTCTATAATATTTAGAACAGACATGACATAGGTTATGGTCTGATACCAACTAGCCTGAGCCGTTGCTGGCTGTCCTTGTGAGGCACTATGTCCTGCAGGTAAAGCTCCGGATTCTAATTAAACCTAGTTTAAACAATAAGCCCTAAAACACACTAAAGTAATGGAACAAACAGTGGAACAAAGGTGAGTTAACCATTACAGATAGCTAGGTCTCCCATCAATTTCAGTGAGCATATGATGTTGAAACCCTAACGCTGGAGAGTAGAAATTCTATCCAATGCCATTTGGATGGCTAAAAACAAATTGTGAGTCCTCTATGTGACTCTCAGCTCTTAGTCCTAACTTCAGGGTTTCAGTCCAGAGACTGTAGCGCTGTGACCCATAGCGGCAAGTGGCAAATGCATGAACCTCAACAAGAGCCCTCCGTTCATGTGTAGATCTCAGCTTCTTAAACTTGCTTGGTGACTGCTGCCATTTGGAGCCCGAGCATTCTATCTGGTAGCCATAGACCTGTCCCTGGTAGATTTAGCCCTCAACTTCACTACATGCATCTGCAATGCTACGAATGTTGGTTTCATCTTGTGAGAAGCAGGATGCATAGGTGGACGTCTGGTCGGATTGGCATGGTGAGTATTTTGTGGACGCTCGAAAGGGAATAGCGTTTTCCGCAGAGATGATTTGTGGGCAAATTGGACAGTCACCATCCTCACAGGGTGATCACTTATGTTGTTGTCAGCACAAACCGTGGCTGGTAAGTTAGACAGTAATGCTGTGCGATCTTCTCCCCAGCTGGTTAGAGTCCATTTTTCATTCGACACGGAATAACATCATGCAAAAATTTTTGGATCAAGGCTTTAATCAACGATAGGATTTTGCTCTCCATCTTACTTTGGTTAGCCATAGATTCCCTCTGGGGTGATTGTTCAGAAGTTATGTTAAATGAGTGCTGGGCAAGATGGCGGCTCACGCCATACAGGAGCAATCCGTTACTGACTCCATTGCAGACACCGGGCTCAATCATAAAATATGTCTTGTGGTCTCTGGAGATCTTATTTAGGGTGAAAGGGTCTTTAGGTCCTCTATTGCTTTGAATGGAGCTGGGCTGAATGGAAAATATATAATTTAAAGCAGTTTGTAGCCGGAGCTATGTAAACTTGCAACCATTCAGCCCCAAAGCTAGCTCCGCCCCCCATTGGAGGGGATTTTAACCTAATGCTTAATCCATCTTGTGACAGAATTAGGGATTTACAGAAGAAGCCTCAGACACTGGCTCCTAAGTCTCATTCTAAGTATGAACTGGAAACGTTTCAAAAACTATCCTCCTCGTTAGAGGTGATTGACATTTGGTGCCAGCTGAATCCGGATGTTAGGGACTTCACCTGTATCTCAAGATCTGCTCCTACTATGTCGCGCATTGACTTATTCCTTATATCTAATTCCCTCATACCCCAAATCATTGACATGAAGATAGGTGAAGTGGTTGTCTCTTATCACGCCCCGTAGCATTATTTGTTGACACAGGTGTCCAAGTCAGTAATAGGAGAACCTTCCATTTTCCGAGACACCTGGTGATGTCACAGGAATTTCAGACGCACCTTGTCAATTGCTGGAATGACTTCCGGGCTAATAATGCACAACACATGGATAACCCAGAGCTATTCTGGAACACTGCTAAGGTAGTGCTAACTGGCAACATTATTGCCTACTTGGCACGTAGAAAGAAACAGATAACTGACAGATTGTAACACATAAGAGATAAATTGGCACAGGCTTATCGCGAGTACCGAACGACACCCTCTCGGCTTTTACACCAGGGCTACGTCTTGGTTAAACAAGAGTATGATGCCATGCTTGCTTACTCTATAGCACAAACTCTGTTATGCACCAGGGGTAAATACTATAGGTTTGGAGACAAGTCGGGTAAGCGTCTAGCATCTTTAGTTAACATGAAAACGTCTACCAAACATGTGACAGCGATAAAACATAATGGTAAAGTGGTCAAGGAAGTGGCAGCCATTGCAGAGGCATTTGCTGCTTATTATACCAAACTCTACTCTATTGAACCGCCTACTTCGGCGCTGGTGCAACAGAATTTATGGGACTCTGTTCAGCTGCCTAAGCTTTTGCGTGAACAGATGGAGAAATTGAACAAACCTATTTGCAGGGAGGAAGTGGACAGGGTGATTAAGGCCATTTCTCTAGGAAAGGCAGCAGGATCTGATGGGCTCCCCATCGAGTTTTATAGACTACTTCAACCCCAGGTAACACCCATCCTTGCGGAAGTGTTCCAGGGCTATTTTCAGAGGGACGCAGCACCCCCTCCTCTTTTTCTGCAACGTACATCACTCTGATCCCAAAATGGGCAAAGATACTCTCCTCCCCGAATCATATAAACTGATTTTGTTATTGAATTCGGACTACAAAATTCTAACTAAACTTATGGCTGAGTGGTTGAAACCTATTCTACCGCATCTAATCCAAGAAGACCAGATGGGGTTCATGTGGGGCAGGTCTTTGACAGTAAATGTTCGTAGAGTCCTACAGATTATACAACACTTTTGGAACAGGAGAGGGGAGGGGGAGAGAGACGGAACATTGGGGGCCTTCCTGCTGTCCCTGGACGCAGAGAAGGCCTTCGACTGGGTAGAGTGGAGCCACTTGTTCACCGCTATGGCCAAATATAACTTCTCCGGACCTTTTCTTTCTCTCCTTGGGAAACTGTACAAAACCCCTACTGCTAATATCTGCATTAATAACATGTTCTCACCAGAGATACAATTGGGGAGGGGCACTAGACAGGGCTGCCCTCTCTCACCCCTCCTCTTTAACTTGGCCCTGGACATTGGCTCTTAGACTTAAGCAGGTGTTCCCTGGCATTGACATTGCAGGAGACCCACAACAATTAGAACTATATGCGGACGATATGCTTTTATTTGTCCAAGACCCACATCTTATATAGCCCCTATTGTACAATTACTGCAAGACTTTGGCTCCTTTGCAGGCTACAAAGTCAACATGCAGAAATCTGAAATTTTATGGTTAACAAAAGGAAATGTACAGCAGCACAATTACCCATTTGCGGTGGCGAAACATTTTATTACTTACCTTGGTATCCAAATTTTGGCCAACCCACACAAATTGTATGCAAACAATATAGCTTGAAGCTTCAGGGACAGATGAGGAGTTGGACCTCCTTGCCGCTGTCGCTCTCTGGTAGAGTCAGCCTGCTTAAGATGGTGGTGTTACCGCGACTGCTATACCCTCTCCTTATGCTTCTGCTACTGCTGACGAAGAAAGACATCAAACAATTGAATTCTGCAGCATGATGTTTTCTATGGAGGGGGGGCAAAGTGCGAATAGCCAAAGACAAACTTCATATGATGTTTTTGAATAGAGGCTTAGCCTTACTGGATTTTAAATTCTATAACTGGGCAGCTTTGATACGCCTTGTAAGAGACTGGCAGGTGGGCAATCACCACTTTTGTAAGCCTAAATTAGGACAGGCTGTGTTGGGACAGTTATCCCTGGCTTATCTACCACACATGAAAGATACTAGGAGTATTAAAAGCTTAGGTCTTGATATATTATATAGAGACCCGCTGAAAGCATGGCACATGGCACATAAATTCCTGAAGAAGTCTTGCCACTCCTCAGTATACCTGCCTTTGAGCAATAGCCCAGATTTCCCCACAGGATTAGATATTTATCCTTTTGATCTCTGGGACCAACAGGGACTGACCTCTATTGGTGCACTTCTGGACCCACTCACCCACTCAGTTAAAAACTTTGCTGTCCTACAGGAGGGATTTAATTTACCAAAACAACACTTTTATGCCTACCTACAGGCATTACATTATATTGGGGCAGTGATCAGAGATAATGATAACTTTTGGGAGGGTTCACCCTTTCGGCTATCACAATTCTTATTCAAGATGGGCGGGTTTTCCCTATTTGAAATTTACCAGGTTCTGATACACCAACATTTGCAGTTCATACAGCCTACCTTATTATTGCGATGGGAGAGGGAGGGACTAGAGACTATCTCCTGGGAAGATTTGAGAGATAGCTTGGGCAAAACTAGTAAGGCTACATTATCAGCAACACTCAAGGAATCGCAGATCCAAATCATACACAGGGCATACTTGACACATAGACTCCAGGCCAAGTGGGACCTTAGTTGTCCTAATAAATGTGTCAAATGTTCTTCTTAATCTCCAAATCTCCTACACTACCTATGGTGGTGCCCCATGATCCAACAATTCTTGGGTAAGATCCAATACTGGATTCAGAGGAAGCTAAATATTTCCATTACCTTACACCCCACTGCAGTTCTATTCCTAAAATGGGACACACAATTTAGACAACACAATTCAGTGTTAAGTCTTGTGATAATTCTTGCTAGAAAATGCATCTTGAAATTTTGAATTAACAACTCCCCCCCCCCCCCCCATCGATTGCTTGCTTTAAGAATATGCTAAAGCTGCAGATGTTTACGGAACAGCTGGATGTTAGAATGGATGTGCGACACAGACTGAGTAGACCTATTTAAATGTTTGAACTAGAGATACAGAGGCAGATCCTGAGTCCATTTCGTGAATCTGCTATATTTCTAGAAGACTCCATGAGAGGAGAGTGGTCTCATGTCTTTCCTTACCGAGATCTGCCTGACTGAATTCACTGAGATAGTGTGAATGTAGTGACCGACTGAGTACTGTAACTCTGAATTCCGACTGGTCCCTTTCCTTACCTCCCCCTTTTTTTTCTCTCCCCTCTTCCTCCATCCCTGGGTCTCGTCAAAGCGAATACTGGACCTCTCCCGGGCCTCGTTGAAGTGAATACTAGCTTGTTTGTTAGGGAAAGTTAGTAGTAGTTTAAGAAAAATAATAAAGAAAAATGGACGCATGAGAGAATTGGGGGGGACAGATACATCTGTTTGATATTGTTTTCTTTACTGCACACCTGTTGTACTGATGGCCATATATATGTATCTCTCCTTGACAGACGGAGATATTGATTGTTAACATATGGATGATGTTATTTGCACAGCTGCGTCTGTAATTTCCATAATGTATCATGGATTTATTGTGCTGTTTCCTCTTGTCTCTCAATAAAAAGAATAAAAAAATCAAGCTGTGCAACAAGCCTCAGTCTGCAGTTTTTTGCAAAAACTCTAATAGCAATTCAACAGATGCAGAAGATGACATTAATACAGCGCCTACCTTACAAAGCACAGCCGATGCCCACGTGGCTATAACAACTGAATATGCAAACCAACTAAAGGCAGATATAGCCAATCTACCTACAAAGGCAGATTTCGACACTTATGAGAAAAGATATCAATTATATAGGGAACAGGCTGGAATATGTAGAGGAAGGTCATGATTCATTTAATAAGTTATTTGATAACATTTCTACACAAGCTAAAGTCCAATATACCCAGATTGAGAACCTCCAAGAGAAGCTAGAGGATCTGGACAACAGAGGGCCCCACAACAATGTAAGGATAAGGGGCATACCGGAGACAGTGACTCACGCAGAACTCCATAACTATTTACAAGGCTTCTTCAAGCACCTACAACAAAACCCTCAAGCACCAGAAATGGAACTTGACAGAGCTCACAGAGCACTCCGTCCACTCCCCAGCTCCGAATGCACCTCCCAGAGATGCGATCTTAAGATTCCTCAGATTCACAGACAAAGAAAAAATGCATGTACAACTCAATGTATACTATACCTAGATCATAGTCTCCAAATATATCTCGACCTGAGCCCCACTACAGTCCAGAAAAGAAAAGACATCCGATATATCATGAAAACCCTCCAAGAGAAAAATATCAAATACAGATGGGGATTCCCTTTCAGCCTGCATGTCACTCATGAAGACTACACCTTTACATACAGATCTGAACAAGATCTACAACCACTGTTTAATTTAAACAACCCCACCCAGCAGATGTCTCAGCTAGAGATGGCTCTCCTTCGAGGCAACGACAATCACAAAGAGATTCCTCTCAAAAATGGATGAAAGTCATACACAAAAGAAGAAAGAACTATCTTCCCTCCACAGAAGACAAAATGGACAGAGTTGGTAACACTTGACCTAAAGCCCGGAACAAGCTATGGGTAAGATAAATCCAGTTTACTTTTTTCCTCATTTTTTGCACTTATTTGACACTTATCTATAAGAACTTACAGCGATAACAGTCCAGAACTTATACAGTCCTACAGACCCCCAACACTGAGCTCACAATCCCTAACCCAAGTTGATGCCCACTCCCCCCTTTCACAGGACTGTTGGGTTATGCAAGACTCTTTTTAAGGGTCCATAGACTCGAAAATATAGTTACCCACATGTTAGGGGTCTTTGTATGTTAGTACCATATATTTTTTTTACTTGTTCTACATACCTCTATGCAAATATTTTTTATCTATGCTATAAATGAAGGTTAATGTATTATTTGAACATTCTCCTCTATGTTTGTGTTACTCATGACACAATTGAATTATATGTGTTTTATTGTTTTGTTATTTAATTGTAATTTACAAATTTGTTTAAGTTTTATGTTAGAATTTACTCATACATACTCAAAGTTACACCTCTGTGTATACCTCATCACTCCCAAAGATTCTTCCAATACCTAAAGTAACAGGAAAAGAAAAGATTGATAAAAATGGAGCATTCAGAAAACAACAAAAGAGCAATATAACTATGCCAATAGAGGCAGGGGGAGGGAAACCCTACCAGGGAAATAAAACAAATTTTAATAAAGATAAATTAATATAATATAGTGTAGGTGTGTACATTAATACTTAGATTAAAAACTGAGAACATAACGAGCCATCAAACATGTAGAACAAATAGTAATAACTGATTAAATGAGATCGCTAAAGGGACTCACAAATAACAAAACGGGTTGCTGGCCTTAAAAATAACGCCTATTAGTGGCTCATATCGAGGCGTTATTTTTAAGGCCAGCAACTCGTTTATTTGTCTTAGCTCGATATGAGCCACTAATAGCTTGTACAATTTGTAATCTCCTTACTGCCTTTGAGCTTGCACCGTTATTAGATGTAATCTGTTGTGAGGTTAAACCTCTTTTTTCAGTTAATTTGTTTCTGGGGCTTAGCTCTTAGATGGTTTGTTATTTGTGAGTCCCTTTAGCGATCTCATTTAATCAGTTATTACTATTTGTTCTATGTGGTTGCTGGCTCATAATGTTCTCAGTTTTTAATCTAAGTATTAATGCACACACCTACACTATATTATATTAATTTATCTTTATTAAAATTTGTTTTATTTCCCTGATAGGGTTTCCCTCCCCCTGCCTCCATTGGCATAGTTATATTGTTCTTTTGTTGTTTTATGAGTGTTCCGTTGTTGTTCATCTTTTCTTTTCCTGCTACTGTACTTACATTACTGACAGTGAGCACCCCCACACTAATTGATATATAATTATTAAACTACATTATTGATCATAGTAGGGTATTAATGGATATCTTCCCATAACCTATATATTTTCTCTTCCAATACCTATCCTATTTCCTCCCAAGTTTTGAACATGATATACTCTACACTCTTCCCAGACAGACACTCACAAGCTGTATACACTATACTTCTAAACACAATACTAAACATTGCAAATGACTGACCCCAAGACAGATATTTTAACAATTTTAACAGCTAACACTCAGGGCCTGAATAATACCCCTAAAAGCAATATAGCACTGAGGGATTTCATTAAAAAAAAGCAGATATAGTCTTCATACAATAGACTCATTTCCTCCAGGGCAAAGAACCCAAAACGTTTGCACTTAAATTTGGCGAAACTCATTATGCATCAAATTAAAAAAAAAAAACAGAGTAGGAATAATATTAAAACTAAATACCCCATTTCAGTTATTGAAAATGTACTAAGAAAAGACAGGCCGTTACATCCCAACTTAAAGCAAGATACATTTTTCAAATCCTTAACCTACTTACTGTTGGAGGTTTCCAAAGGAACTCTAATATTGGGCAGGGATTTTAACCTCACACTGAATCCTATCCTGGATAATCCCAACAAGATTTCCTCAGTCTCCCACAAAATAATAATCACTGTAAAATACTGCATGAAAGAATTAACAGTCCATTACGTATGGCGAGTGACATACCCAGACTGTAGAGACTACACATTTTACTCCAACCCCCATCGTAGACACTCCCAGCTAGATTATTTCATGGTTGACGTTACTAGTCTGGCCAATATCATATCTATATCCTACCAAATTCATGGTCATATCATTCAATAGTAAGCTGCTCTTATAGATGGCCACACAAACCCTCCCCACACTATACATGGAAACTTGATGACGCTATACTTGCAGAACCATACTATCACCAAAAAATTGAGACATTGTTAACAGAATACTTCACTATTAATGAACACTCAGTAGAAGACAATAGATCCCTTTGGGAAGCAAATTACTAATACTAATACTAATTATTATTAAAGCACACCAAACTAAACAAAATAACACACTCCTTAACAACACTTTAGCTAATCTCTTACATCTAGAAGCCCAACTTAAAATAAACCCAAATGATAATCAATTAATACAAAATATCTGAATGTAAAACACAGATCAATCTTCTAATGGGAAAAGAATGTAAAAAAAATGCCCTTTTTTTATTTATTTTTATTGTTTTTTAACATCAAAAATAAGATATGTTCAAACATAATAACAAAATATAAAAATAGCAGCAAAAAAAAAACAACAGAAAATAAAACAAGTACCTTGATTATTACCATTAACACAGAGACTAAACATGACTTATTAGCATGGGTCATCTCATTCTCAATTAATATCTCTTGAGAAATCACTGTTTTCCTTCTATCTTCCCAAGTTTGATTTTGTTAATGTGATCAAAAAAAGAATATCATAACATATATTACCATGTATTGCATAACCATCAGAACAACATTATGAGAACACTGAGGTGGGTAAATGTTCAAAAAAACACTTTTATATCAATAACACGATTTATATCATGTCCATACTTATATATATAACATGGCTTATTCTTACATAATCCCACAATATAGTGTATGTACCATGCTAAGGAAAGAAAGAAAGATAGAAGGAGAGAGAGAAAAAAAAAGAAAAAAAAAAAGAAGGGGAGGGAATGTACCTCTCCTGTCTCCTCCCCTCCCCACCTCAGATAGATACCTGATTCCTCCCCCTAGCCCACCTCCCTAGAGTTAGATACCCATAACGGTGGAAATTTTTGCAAAATAATAAATCTGGCCTCAGGGTCATATTCAACTTTTTTAATTTTATACTCTAAGTATGCAGTAATATGGCAACTCCTGCTTTCCTATTATTTACTGGAGTGGCTATGACCTCTCCTACCCATTTTATCTTTAGTTTCATTATATTTGATTCTTTTAAATGTGTCTCCTGTAAAAACACCACCTCTGGGTGATAAGTAGCGAGAGATTTTATAATAAGTTTACGTTTCATTGGTGAGGTTATACCTCCTACGTTCCAGGAGAGAACCTTAAGATTTTTACATATATTAGAGGTCATTCAGAGTCTATGAAAGCAGGAGGGCCAGGGGGATGGATACATCGAAGCGGGAGAGGGAGGGAGAGAGGAAAAAGAAAAAAAAAAGGGGGGGGAAGAAATTATTAAAAACGCCTATCTGCGCAGGCTGATCAAAATACCATCTACAAAACCTCTTATATGCATCTGCAATTTTACATTTAGTACGATTGTACCTAGTTGTCCATAGAAATTCTGAATAATTGTGCACCCTCATATCAAATTTAGGAAGCTTAAACATAAAGCTACCTGCACACTATATTTGTTTAAATGCTGCAAATTCCTGTGCTTCAGTTGTATTATTGAGGGTAATTCACTTATCATTGAGATCTATTACAATTTTGGCTGGGTAGATTAATCAAGCTTTGAGGCCGTTATTAATAAATTGTGTGCAATACGGGACATTAGTTTCCTCTTTGCTGAGGTCTCGTTAGAAAAATCCTGAAATAACAATACTCTATTGTTAGCTATTGTGAAGGAGTCAAGTTTCTTATATAATTTTAGTATTTCTAATTTGTCCTGAAACTTAAGAAATTTGACTATACATATCCTATTTCTCGGTGATCCATTTACATTTGTTTTAGGGGGAACAATCCTGTGGGCTCTTTCCACTGCTAGAGGCTGTTGATAAGCAGAAAAGCCTAGCGCCTGCGGTAGTACTATAGACGTAAAATTCAAAAGATCATTATATTCATTTGTTTCAGGAAGTCCTACTATTCTAGTGTTATTTCGTCTGGAGCAATCCTCCAGATTCTCCAGGAGACTTTGTAAGGTATTAATTTGAGATTCTTGTGAGTGAATCTGGGTATCTTGAGAGTTAGTTAAATCCTCTAAATCTTCTGATAGCCTATTTGAGAATTGTCTTACTTCAGTAGAAAGAGCCATAATATTAGTAGAAATATTAACTCTTTTTTTAATGTCATTAAATTGGGGCGGCATAAGTTCCGTTAATTGAGTTATTATTGGTTGGAGGTCTAAGGTGGGATTAACCAACTCTACGTTAACATCTGAGCTAACGTCTAGCAGTTTCGTTTTCTGATCTTTTATCTTGGGGGGCATTATGGGTGAACTGTGTTTTCCTTGCGTGATAAATCTTTCCATAAAAAATAAAAATGAACCAAAATACCAGTGCCTTTTTTTTTTTTTATTAAATAAGTGCACCACTACAACTTCACGTGAAGATTAATGAAACTAATTAATACTTAGCTTCTTAGTAAGATAAGTGCAAAAATCACCACCAGGACAGCAACTTACTGCTCCTGGCAAATTTATAAATATACTTCTTTATCTTAGGTGTGGGTGTTTTTTATATTAGAAGTAATGCCTCCCCTTTTGTAAAACACACTTTTACTTTTTTTCTCTTTTTTTTTTTTGTAGTAGAGAGAAACCCCTTATTTACTTATTTGTTCAAGCTTACTGATTTAAGCCACTACCTGTAGACTCTACCAGTTTATGCAAGCAGAGTATAAACTTCAGAACTGCCTTAGCACATGTTTATATTACCAGGCTTATCTTGAGAACAAATAAAGCTGACTATATTACATCTGACATAGACCTCTTATGCTTTATATGACGCAATCTATATCTTATATATCTGTAGCATATACCTTGATAAGCCGTCATGAAATAGCTAAAACCAACTCCCTCTAAATAGGTGATATATGAGAGTACAGAGGATATAATCTTTTAAGGGAATACTAATACTAACTCCCTCTAAATAGGCGATACCTAAGAGTACAGAGGATATAATCTTTTGCAGGAGTACAAAAGCAGCATAAATAATTATTATAATCCCAATTGGTCTTAGATTTTTAAGATATCCTTATTTTAGCAGCTCAATAATTTTTAAACCAATTCACCAAATAATACACCTCTATCTATAATCTCCATACACAAAAAATAATGGCATATACTATCAATAGGCTCGGCCAAATATATTACCCATATTAACATTGAGATGGTATTAAATCCTAATATGTTTACTTAGCACATTTAGCATTACTACTGAGCCTTAAATAATAATTTGTTGCTCTTGGTAGATCAGTAAACTGTTAAATTATATTGGGTTAGGCTTCTACATGCTGTTGGCAATAAAAAGATGAAATATTTAGCAAACCGAATTACACTTAAAATCTACACACTAGGAATAGTATGCATACAACATAAAGATATGAACCAGTACAAATAGCCTTCTAAGTTTCTAGAGACTATTGTAACAATCTTGCGGCTAGATTTAGAGTTTGGCGGCCAAAGGGGTGCGTTAGCTACGCGTGCTTTTTTTCCCCCGCACCTTTTAAATACCGCTGGTATTTAGAGTTCACAGAATGGCTGGGTTTTCAGTGCATTAGGCTCCAAAAAGGGAGCGTAGAGCATAATTTAACGCCACTGCAACTCTCTATACCAGCGGTGCTTACGGACGCGGCCAGCTTCAAAAACGTGCTCGTGCACGATTCCCCCATAGAAAACAATGGGGCTGTTTGAGCTGAAAAAAAACCTAACACCTGCAAAAAAGCAGCGTTCAGCTCCTAACGCAACCCCATTGTTTCCTATGGGGAAACACTTCCTACGTCTGCACCTAACACCCTAACATGTACCCTGAGTCTAAACACCCCTAACCTTACACTTATTAACCCCTAATCTGCCGCCCCCGCTATCGCTGACCCCTGCATATTATTTTTAACCCCTAATCTGCCGCTCCGTACACCCCCGCCACCTACATTATCCCTATGTACCCCTAATCTGCTGCCCTAACATCGCCGACCCCTATATTATATTTATTAACCCCTAATCTGCCGCCCCCAACATCGCCTCCACCTAACAACACTTATTAACCCTTAATCTGCCGACCGGACCTGAGCGCTACTATAATAAATGTATTAACCCCTAATCCGCCTCACTCCCTCCTCAATAACCCTATAATAAATAGTATTAACCCCTAATCTGCCCTCCCTAACATTGCCGACACCTAACTTCAAGTATTAACCCCTAATCTGCCGACAGGAGCTCACCGCTACTCTAATAAATTTATTAACCCCTAATGCTAAGTCTAACTTTAACCCTAACACCCCCCTAAATTAAATATAATTTAAATCTAACGAAATAAATTAACTCTTATTAAATAAATTATTCCTATTTAAAGCTAAATACTTACCTGTAAAATAAACCCTAATATAGCTAGAATATAAATTATAATTATATTGTAGCTATTTTAGGATTAATATTTATTTTACAGGCAACTTTTTAATTATTTTAAACAGGTACAATAGCTATTAAATAGTTCATAACTATTTAATAGTTACCTAGTTAAAATAATTACAAAATTACCTGTACAATAAATTCTAACCTAAGTTACAATTAAACCTAACACTACACTATCAATAAATTAATTAAATAAAATACCTACAATTATCTACAATTAAACCTAACACTACACTATCAATAAATAAATTAAATACAATTCCTACAAATAAATACAATTAAATAAACTAACTAAAGTACAAAAAATAAAAAAGAACTAAGTTACAAAAAATAAAAAAATATTTACAAATATTAGAAAAAAATTACTACAATTTTAAACTAATTACACCTACTCTAAGCCCCCTAATCAAATAACAAAGACCCCCAAAATAAAAAAATGCCCTACCCTATTCTAAATTACAAAAGTTCAATGCTCTTTTACCTTACCAGCCCTGAAAAGGGCCCTTTGCGGGGCATGCCCCAAAGAATTCAGCTCTTTTGCCTTTAAAAAAAAAACATACAACCCCCCCCCCCAACATTACAACCCACCACCCACATACCCCTAATCTGACCCAAACCCCCCTTAAATAAACCTAACACTAAGCCCCTGAAGATCTTCCTATCTTGTCTTCACCATGCCAGGTATCACCGATCGTTCCAGGCTCCGAAATCTTCATCCAAGCCCAAGCGGGGGCTAGACATCCATCATCCAGCTGAAGTCTTCTATCAAGCGACGGCTGAAGAGGTCCAGAAGAGGCTCCAAAGTCTTCATCCTATCCGGGCAGAAGAGTTGATCCGGACCAGCAACCATCTTCTTCCAAGCGGCATCTTCTATCTTCATCCGATGACGACCGGCTCCATCTTGAAGACCTCCACCAATCAGAATCAAGTTCAATCCGATTAGCTGATCCAATCAGCCAATCAGATTGAGCTCGCATTCTATTGGCTGTTCCGATCAGCCAATAGAATGCGAGCTCAATCTGATTGGCTGATCGGATCAGCCAATCGGATTGAACTAGATTCTGATTTCCTACCTTAATTCCGATTGGCTGATAGAATCCTATCAGCCAATCGGAATTCGAGGGACGCCATCTTCGATGACGTCCCTTAAAGGAACCTTCATTCTTCAGTTGGACGTCGGAAAAAGAGGATCGGTCCGCGCTGGAGGTCTTCAAGATGGAGCCGTTCCTCATCGGATGAAGATAGAAGATGCCGCTTGGATCAAGATGGTTGCCGGTCCGGATGTCCTCTTCTGCCCGGATAGGATGAAGATTTCTTCCCGAAGATGGACTTCTTCATTTGCCGGTTGGATCCAGACTTCAGCCGGAGGATGGACGTCACTCTTCAGCCCCCGCTTGGGCTTGGAGGAAGATTTCAGAGGATCTTCTGGACAGATCGGGACCCGGTATGGTGAAGACAAGGTAGGGAGATCTTCAGGGGCTTAATGTTAGGTTTATTTAAGGGGGGTTTGGGTTAGATTAGGGGTATGTGGGTGGTGGGTTGTAATGTTGGGGGGGGGGTATTGTATGTTTTTTTTTTACAGGCAAAAGAGCTGAATTCTTTGGGGCATGCCCCGCAAAGGGCCCTTTTCAGGACTGGTAAGGTAAAAGAGCTTTTCTATTTTTATTTTAGAATAGGGTAGGGCATTTTTTTATTTTGGGGGGCTTTGTTATTTTATTAGGGGGCTTAGAGTAGGTGTAATTAGTTTAAAATTGTTGTAATATTTTTCTGTTTTGTACTTTAGTTAGTTTATTTCATTGTATTTATTTGTAGGTATTTTATTTAATTTATTTATTCATAGTGTAATTGTAGGTAATTGTAGGTATTGTATTTAATTAATTTATTGATAGTCTAGTATTAGGTTTAATTGTAGATAATTGTAGGTATTGTATTTAATTAATTTTTTTTTTTTTTTTTAATATTTTTATTGAGGTTTAATTCCAGCTTACAAGCATAAAATAAACAGCAGAATAGTCAAAACATACAATCCTTTCCAAGGTTAGATACACTGCATGTCATAATGGATAAATATATCTTAGTCATATAAAGACGTGGAAAATTAGATGTAATGAAAAGGGATGCCGGAAGATAACTCTATGCCCTCCAAATTACATATAGGGCCACTTTTTTTTTTTTTTTTTTTTTTAAAAGTTGTTTTTATTGAGGTGGTAAGCAATAACAAAAAAAACAATACATATCAGTCGACATACAGTGCAATACAGGTACAGGGAAGACTAACATTATATTGTGAGATTAAACACAGTACAATATACAACAGGCTGACATGTATGAACATTTTAGATCACCTCATTTTGTTATTATTGAATAAGCAATGACCTCTATACAAGACAGATCCAACTGTGGGACCAAGACCTTCGTTAAGATTAAAAGGAAGTCGTAAGGCACAGTGTGCAATGCAATGGGCAAACATCTTAACAGTCATCGTAAAACAAGTAAAAAAAAAATATTTGAAGTCAGATATACATTTCAAGGTAGACACATAGAATTATTAAGTGTGCACGGGGGAGCAAAGTATTTGCCCCCCGATGTACAGCAGTGTTTTGGTAATGGAATTCAGGAGTCACAAAATGACAAGGGAGGGGGGAATATATGTGGTTTTGCTTTAATGAATTCACATAGGAAATTTTACTGGTTGCGGGGTCCGAGGAGCTTCTCTATAAGCCATCAGGTGTGGTAAAGGAGGAAGGGAGGGAAGGGGGAAAAAAAAAAAAATTGAGAAGGGGGAAGGTAAAGTGAATGGAAAAAGGAAGGTGAGGGGGAGGTAGGTAGGGGGGCCTTGGGTAGGGGGCTGTTGTATGATGTTGGGAGTTCTATCAAATCGCCCCAGGGCGATGTGTGTGCCTTGAGTATTAGGGTGACTACTTCCCAGTTATGAGCTGTTTCTCTGATACTCATCCCATGGGCTCCAGACTGAGGAGTAAAAATCAGATCGTGCCTCCGCCCTCAGGGAATACTCTTCCATCCTTTGCAGATAATCTAGCGTTTCTAGGACCGGGGTCAGAGTTAAGGGGGAGTCCTTAGCCCACTGTCTAGCTATGGTTAGCTTGGCCGATAGCAGAATAATGATGCATAAGATTCTAGAGGGTTTTTGGAGTGTATGAAGCCCCAGGTGAAAGAGCACAACTTCTCCAGACAACTGTTGTAACAGCTGAAGCTGGCGGAGCAAATCCGCGACAGAATTCCAAAAAGCACTCAGCTTGGGGCAGTCCCACCAAACATGGAGATGGGTGCCCCTCTGCCCACACCCTCTCCAGCAATCTGCGCTCCTTAGGGGGAACACTCTATGTAACCTGGTCGGGACCCAGTGCCAACGCAGGGTTAATTTTATATATAGCTCAAAAAGGTTTGAACAGCGAACTGCTATTTGTACATCTCGGAAGGCTCGTTGCCAGACTGCATCCCGGTGCACCACCCCCAGATCCCTCTCCCAGTCCTTCACAGCCCCTGGTTTGACAAAATGGGGGGAGTCTAAGAGGAGCTTATAATGGAAGGACAGAGAGCCCCTGATAGATCTGCCCGCCATCCAGCGTCTGTCCCATAGCGTAAGAGTCCGCAGTCGTGCCTTGGGGAATCCCCAGGAGAGAAGTAAAGAAGTCACTCTCAGATATTCAAATCGCAGATCCCTAGGGAAGTCATCCACCGGAAAGTTGGCCGGCGGTAACATGAGGCGGTCTCCTCTATAAAGGTCTGAGACCTGTTTAATTTCTAGGTTTTCCCAGCGTCTAGGCCTTGAATCAGAGAGGCATTGCAGTATGGCCTTCATAGAATGTATAGGTGAAGGATGAGGTGCTATTGATTTGTGAGAGCGGAGTTCTCTCCAGCTTCTCAGACATGTTTTTATGGTGGAGCTATAGATTCCTTTAAGGACATCAGCGTGGTCAGGTATCCAAATTAGATCAGCCAGCTCGATCCCCGCAGGCAGTGACGCCTGTTCAATCTGGTACCATTGTGAGGTATTAGGTCTTACTCCCCAGGCTGCAATGTGCGATAGCATGGCTCCCTTATAGTAGAGAGTTACATTTGGAACAGAGACCTCCGCATTCTTTCGGCTTCTGTAATTGTGATAGAGAGATTCTGGGAGGGTGACCCTTCCAGATAAACCTGGTGAAAACTGACTGGAAGTGATTGAGTAAGTAAGTGGGAACTGCTACTGGTAAGCATCGAAAGAAGTATGTCAGTTTAGGAAGTAGCATCATCTTTAGGGCAACCGTGCGGCCCGTCCAGGATACTTCCAGTCCATTCCAGTTTGCTGTGGTCCTCCTAAACTCTTGCAGGAGGGGTTCATAATTTTTCTTTAAATTACTTTGAGATCGTGGGACAGTTCTATCCCCAAGTGTCTCAGACTGTCTGTGGACCATTTAAAGGGGTACTGTTCTCTCAGGAGTTCCAGCCTATGGGCGGTCAGCCCTAAAGCATACGCCTCTGTTTTGGTGTAGTTTAGCTTATAGTAGGACACTGCCGAGAACTCTGCCAAGAGCTTAAATAATTCCGGGAGAGATTCTTCCGGCTCTGAGAGAAACACCGTGAGATCATCGGCAAAGAGCGCCAATGAGTGAGGGGTGTCATAGAGTATTAAGCTACGAATAGTTGGTGAGGTCCTGAGCCGACACGCTAAGGGCTCAATAACCAGGGTAAAAAGTAATGGCGACAGGGGGCAACCCTGTCTGGTGCCATTTTTGATATCGAAAGATCTAGAGACAAACCCCAGTCCTCGCACCTTCGCTGTTGGGTTTGTATATAGCGCCATGACTGCAGAGATAAATTTATTAGGGAAGTGAAAGGCCTGAAGCACCTCTGTCATATAATCCCATCGGACCCTATCAAATGCCTTTTCAGCATCTAAAGATAGGGTTACCAATGGGATATCGAGTGATGCTACCTCAGAAAAAATATTTAGAAGTCTTCTAGTGTTATCTGAACCTTGGCGCCCAGGGGTAAATCCCACCTGATCTGGATGGATCAGGTAAGGGAGGACTCGGTTAAGCCTTGTTGCCAGTATTTTCGCATATATTTTCACGTCTCCGTTTATGAGGGAGATTGGTCGATAACCTTCACAGAGAGTGACGTCTTTTCCTGGTTTGGGGATTGTGACAATAGAAGCTTCCAAAAATTCTCGGGGAAAACCTCCCGAGCTTGCAGCCATGTTGAAAACTCTAGTCAAAAGAGGGGCGAGAAGAATCAAAAACCTCTTATAGAAAAGGGCGCCATATCCATCTGGTCCCGGGGATTTATGAAGTTTGAGGCCCTTAATGGTAGAGCAAACTTCTGCCGTGGTGATAGACGCAGATAAGGAGTCAATATATTTTTCAGGGACATGCGGCAACTGTAAGTTCGCCAGGAATTCAATAATCTTCGGCTTAGGGGCGAAATGAGAACGGTCTTGATCTGCAATCTGATAGAGCTGGCTGTAATATTGGGCAAAGGCCTCGCCTATGGCATTCGGGGCGTAAATTCTATGTTCACCCTTCCGTATGTACTGTATCTTATTTAGGAGGGATCTCTGCTTGAGCTTATGCGCCAACAGTCTATCGGCCTTCTCGCCTTTGTGATAGTACTTCTGCTTAAGAGCAGAGAGAGTTCGTTGGACTTTTTGTAGCTCCAGTTGTGCTATTTGTTTTTTAATTGTTTGTAGTCTATAGACTAGGGCACTTGGCCTTCCCTTCTTCAGCTGGTCTCTCAGGCTAGCATAATCACTATAAAGTTGGGCCAGCGAAGCTCCCCTAGATCTTTTGTCCTGACCAGTCTGCTGGATGAACAGGCCTCTCAGATAGGCTTTAAGTAACGCCCATAAGGTTAGAGAGGAAGTGTCCTCTCCATCGTTAATGCACAGGAAATGTTCTATTTCCTTCTCCCAAGTAGGGATCTGGGGTTCAGAGAGCAGATATTCCGGTAATTTCCAGGAACACCTAGCGCCACCCGAGTTCGAAAAGGCGACCTCCAGTATAACCGCGTCGTGGTCTGACCAGACACAAGGCATAATGGACGCTCTGGTAATTTCTCCCAAAGTCCAGGAGTAGCAAAAAAAATTGTCTAATCTTGAGAAGGACTGGGATGAGGCCGAACAGAAGGTGTAGTCGGTGTCATCAGGATGCAGAGCCCTCCAAACATCTTGAAGAGTGTATTGTGAAATTTAGTTTGTGAAATGTTTCGAATAATGTTCCTCCCCTGCTATGGAGGACTTTTTGTTTTTCGATTTTCTGTCTCTGCTAGGGTCCCAGACCAGGTTACAGTCACCCCCAATAAACACATGGCCTTGCTTGAGCCTGTCAACCTTGTGCAGAAGTTTCCGAAGGAAACTGGTTTGGTTAATATTCGGTGAATACAGAGCTACAAGGGTACAGAGGACATTGTTTATGCGGGCAACGGCGATAACATATCGTCCTACTGGGTCAACATCTACGTGGATAGGGTCATAAGACAGGTGCCTGCTGACCAATACTGACACTCCCCTTGCTTTTTTATGGAACGTTGAGGATATACAGACAGGGTAGTCCTTAGGCTTAAACCCAGCTGCTCTAGCCTCTATCCAGTGGGTTTCTTGAAGAAACACCACTCCCAGCTGGTGTGCCGAGAGGAAACGGAGAAGTAGACTCCGTTTTGTGGGGGAGTTTAGACCCCTTACGTTGAGTGTGCCTATTTTCATGTCGATATAGGGATAGGGGGGCAATGGGAAGGGATATAAGGGGATTTGGGGCCGGAGAGAAGGGTAAGAGGGGGAGGATGGTGGGGAAGAGGTAGAGGAGAGAGAAGAAAAAAAAAAAAAAAGGGGAGATAATACACTGAAGTAGTTCCTCGGACTGAGCAGAGACTACGCAACTCTGCCAAAAAAGTATGATGCAGAGGATAACAAGTTATCCCTAACTGCACAAGAGTAAGTGGGGGGGCGGAGGGTTCAGAGAAGGGCAAAGGTAGCAGCACCTTCCGCTGCCGGCATATTGAAGAAGGAACAGCAATACAGATAGGGAACTGTGATCAACTTTAACCATATATCAGTACAATATGCAGAATTTTGACATTAAGATTCCCACCTTAATATACATCAAGTTGTATCAGTCATTTTGGGTAAGCAAGGCACCTAGTATCTGACAGGGATGGGCGGGCACAGCAATTGCAGGCTGCATGAGGCAGGGCGAGAGCAATCATCGGGTATAGTACAGATATGGCTACATTGTTGAGGTATAGACTATTGTAGACTTATGGTAGCGACCCATGCAAGGTTTTACAGCCCACGATTCTTAAGGGAATGGGTGTCATTATTATAAACTAATAGGGAGGGCATTCATGTCCGTAGCTTTTACCATGGGCGTTAGTGTGAACATGGGGGTGTTATGCAACTTAACACGGGTACTGATCAACTTGTTTGCAATGAAGGTGGTTACCTAACATGAGAGAGGTATCGCTTTTCAACCCTTTTGTGGAGAGCAGAGTCTATACAGTCTAGAGATTTACAATAATCCTCATCTACCTCACCTCGCCTCGTAATGCAGCTAATACTCTTGCAGAGCCGGGGCCCCAACATATTTAAAGTACAATTTCTGCGTGTCATGATAGGAAGTTAAAAGGCGGCTCACCAATGGGCCAGAAAGAGCCAATAAAGCCACTAAAGGGGCTGTTAGGCCCCCGGCCTCAGCGTGCACCGACCGTCAACAACCACCATGCAGGCCGTGACATAACAGTTGAACCAGAAAATGTAAACATAATATCCTGTAGACTGAGTGCAACATTTCAGCTAAGGGAATAGGTGAGCAATAAGGGAAGAAATTGTTGTTTAAGGTTATGTTAGCTGAGATCGGGCGTGGATTTGGTTATCATAAACAAGAATGCAATATTTTACCTTTTAAAATGGGTGATGCCGTAACAGAACTAATTCAGGAACCAACACAGGTAAGGTATAACTTCTGGGTACCATGAGAAGATGTCAAGAAGCGGTGCAGCCATGGGTCAGGGTAGGGCCCACAGGACGGCAAGAGTGGCCGGGGGCCCCCCGCCCAAATGCTCCCCGATCGTTGACAGCTACCATGTGGAACTCATTTGCATACTCAAAGTTTCAGGAATGATACATAGCATTTTGTTAGCTAAATTCGGCATATAAATTAAGCAAATGAATACACAGTGGAGAAAGATCTATACATTTAAATTACCTAGGCTCAGGGTGAGGTAAGCTTTCCTGAGCTCAAGTGGATTAAGGAACAACAATCAATGCATGTTAAACAAAACAGTCAAGATTAGAGTAACGAGGCCCGCTGTTGAAAAGACAAACTGGTGATTAGTAATAACAGATATTAGAACATTAACTTGAGTCCATCAGATATAATAACATAAATGTCTTTATCGTACGTTACCATCCTTCAGCTGATAATGAAGTCGTCAGAAGGTAGGTTTCTGCCTGCCCACAATGGACAGACCAAGAGTGTATCAAGCAAAGGGGAAAGAGACAATAAACAGAGACCTATCCCTCAGGCCCCCACTCCGGGGCCCCCGCCCTCAGCGGGGCATCCCGGCGCGGGGGACCATTGGGAGGCCCCTCATCTCCAACCGGCAAGTTCCATCCTCTCAACAGATCCTGGGCCTGTCTGGGGGATAGGGCAGTATGCTGGGAGCCATCTTTGGTGATTATTAACCTCGTGGGGAACCCCCAGCGGTATAGGATCTGGTGAAGTCTCAATACTTTAGTGGTCTCCTGAAAGGTTCTTCTTTGTTGGAGCGTGTGTGCTGACAAATCTGGGTAAAGTGAGATATCTTTAAATTGCTCTGAGAGGTGAGGTTGTCTCACTGATGCTCTTAGGATCTTTTCTTTATAGCTGTAATAGTGCAATCGAGCTATTGTATCTCGTGGCTTGTCCATAGGGAGGTTTCTGGGTCTAGCCGTTCTGTGTATGCGATCAATTCTAGCATCTTCCCCTCCTGGGGACCCCAGCACCACCTGAAACAAGGCTTGAGCATATTTTTCCAGTTCTTGGGGGCCGACAGATTCAGGGATGCCCCTGATCCTCACATTGTTCCGCCGGGAGCGGTCCTCTAGGTTCGCCAGCTTTGCCTCCAGGGAGGACACCTGATCAGACAGATTTTCGTTTAAATGATTTTTATTGAAAATCGGTACAGAGGATAACAAGTGACATAGTTACAGTTCTTTTAGCTACGACATAACAACAATTCACTATAACGATGGTCATTAACAATCAGTGACCTAATTTTCAAAGGTATTTTCAATTTTAATTTCTGTTCAAGATAGATATGAGTCATAACAGGACATACCTCGTTGTAGAGGATCAGGAAAAGATATAGAGGGTAAGAGGGGGAGAAAAAAATGGGGAGCAGTAATAATAGTAGTAGCCCGTCTGGTCCATCCCAACACCGATATAGTAGATCTAAATTATATCTCTAAAGCTTCTGGAAGAGAGTGATATAGTGTTTACAGCTTTATATGTAAGGTATTAGATAAGCATTTTAAGTGTGAGCGTGGGATCTCTGTTCCCAAATGTATTGGACATTAGATATTGTGTCTAGTTTACCTACATAGCAGTAATGCATCCTTTCAAGTGTGAGGACATGGTTCACTTCAGATTTCCATTGGGCAATGGTGGGTGTCTCACATGTCTTCCATAATCGGGGGATTAACCTCTTAGCACATGAAAGCATTAAAAGCAGCAATTTCTTGCGATAGACGCAAGTGATTTTAGGGATAAGATTGAGAAGTATGATTTGTGGAGAAAGTGAGATATGGACGCCTAAAACATCAGCTATGTGCTGTTCTACCTGATTCCAAAAATTGGTTAAGTGTGGACAAGACCACCATATATGGGCAAGAGTACCTTCCTCTCCACATCTCCTCCAACAGCTGGAGGAGGCATTTGGGTATATGGTTCTTAAGCGCTGTGGGGTTAGATACCATCTAGCTAATATTTTATAGTTCAGTTCAGATATAGTCAGGGATAAGGAAGAGGAATGTGTATGACGGAAGCATCACCTCCAAGTTTCTATGTCAAAGTCAGTTTGAAATTCGGCTGCCCATCTAGTAAGGTATGTGGGTCGTCTCTCTGGGAAGAAGCCCCTGAGGATTTTGTAGGTCAGTGATAGATGTGCCTTGTCTATGCTAGGATTGATACATAACTGTTCAAAAGTGGTTAGGGGTCTCAAAATCGCTTCCCTGTGGGGGCTGTGATGAATCGCATGTCTAATTTGTAGGTAGGGGTACCAACAGTGAAAGGGAGGTCCCAACTCTTCGTTTAACGTAAGCCTGTCTTTGACACCTGAGGTGTCAGTCAATAGGTAGATTGGTAAGGCCGTGAGGAGCTTATTAGCAGGGTTGTGAGTAAAGAAATTGTGGTTGAGGAACAGTTGGTATTTGAGAAGAGGGGTTAGGGGAGATATTGGTGTTGAGATTCCTTTGGTGTGGACGAGTGTCTCATCACATATAGCTAAGGTAGTTTTAACATAATCGTTGTGTTGTATAGAGTGTGGTCTGGATTCTTTAGGGATCCAGGGTAGGTCTCTCATATGGTCAACCCTAGAAAGGTAACTCTCTATTTGAATCCAGAGTTTCGAGGGGTTGGCGTGGTTCCACGCTACCACTCTTGCCAAATGTGCCGCTTTGTAATAGTTGGTAAGGTTAGGCACCCAAAGGCCCCCGTCCTCTTTACTCAAGTACATAGTGCGTTGGGCTATTCTCGGGCGTTTATATGACCAAATGAAAGAATTGATCATTTTTTGTTGCGTTTGGAGGAAATGTTTCGGTATGTTCATGGGTAATGTTTGGAATAAATATAGGTATCTGGGAACTATCATCATTTTTACTGTATTAATCCGCCCCAGCCAGGACAAGTGTCCTTGTCTGTGCCAATTCTCTAGAGAAGTCCTAACATTATTTTGTAGGCTGATATAATTGTCGGGGAAGAGTTTATGCATATCTTTGGGGATTGTTAATCCTAAGTATTTAATTTTGTCGGATAGTATAAATTTTGTTTGCTGCGATATAGTCAGTGTTTCTTGGGGAGATAAATTAATCGGCATCAGCCCTGATTTTTCCATATTAATGGAGAAGTTGGAGACTTGTTTATATTCCTCCAAGATTTGTATAAGGGCAGGGATAGAAGTGATTGGGGACTGTAAAGTAAATATCACATCGTCCGCAAACAGGAGGCATTTTTGGGTGATATTTCCGAAACTTAGGCCTTGAACATGTTGGCAGTGTCTGATTTGTAATGCTAATATTTCAACTGTAATAGCAAACAACAGGGGTGAGAGTGGGCATCCTTGGCGTGTGCCATTGGAAATGGGGAAGGATTGGGATATGCTATTGTTCACTTTAACTTTTGCACTTGGGTTATGGTAGAGAGCCTTTATTCTGGTGATATATAGCTCGGAGAAGCCGAATTTTGACAGAGTGGACCACATAAATTGCCAGTCCACCCTGTCAAATGCTTTCTCGGCATCCGTCGAGAGTAGAGTGAGAGATGAGAGGTTGTGTTGTGCTTGTTGGATTGAGTGGAGTAGTCTAGTGGTGTTATCCTTCGCCTCCCTTCCTTTAATGAAGCCCACCTGATCAGGGTGGATTATGTTAGGTAATATCGTATTCATGCGATTAGCTAATATTTTGGCATATATTTTCATATCTACATTTATAAGTGAGATTGGTCTATAGTTACTGACCGAGTCTGTAGTTTTGCCCGGTTTCGGAATAACCGTGATCACTGCTTCTAGAAGGGAGCTGGGAAAAACAACATCATGGTCTATGTCAGTGTAGAGTGATAGAAGTTGGGGGTTTAAGTGTTGTTGAAAAAGTTGGTAAAACTTTGTTGTGAGACCATCTGGACCGGGGGATTTGCCATTAGGCAAGGATTTTATAACTAGGGTGATATCTTGTAGGGTAATGGGGGAGTCTAAGAATTGCTTGTTTTCTTCTGTAATAGTGGGCGTTTCAACAGTGGCTAAGTAGGATTCTAACTTTCTTTTTTTATCCTGTGGTGGGGAGTCTACTATATTGTATAGTTTCGAATAATAGGAGACAAATGAGTTGATAATTTCCTCGTTTTTGTGAGTGGCTTTGCCAGAGGGCTGTCGAATTGTCCTAATAAAATTGGAGAGTCTTCGTTTCTTAAGGGATCTGGCTAACAGTCGACCTGCCTTATTACTTTCCACAAAAAACTTCGACTTAGTGGTCAACGCTCTCATATGGGCTTTTTGAATTAAGAATCTGTTGAGAGCCACTCTTGCGTCAGTTAGATTGGCGAGTTTGGTAGAGGAAGATGGGTCTGTTTTAAGTATGGCTTCACAAGTGGTCAGGTCTTTAGTCAGGGATGTAAATTGAGCAGTATGTATCTTGTGTTGTGTGGCAGTATGTTTGATGATAACCCCCCTTATAAAACATTTATAAGCCTCCCAGTTGTTAGCAGATGACGTATCTTCGGGTTTGTTTAATGTGAAGAATTCTTCTGTGTGTTTTTTAATGTCATCAACCGTTTCTTGGTTAGTCAATACATGTTCGTTAAGTCTCCAGTTGTAGGTAGTGTGAGGTTTACTGGCCCACTTAAATTCAGTGGAGACCATACTGTGGTCTGACCAGGAAGTGTGCGTAATTTTCGAGTGTACCAGGGTGGAAAGCAGAGTTTGATCACATAAAATGTAATCTAACCTGGAGTATGTGTGTTGTGGATGTGAAAAGAAGGTGTAGTCTGTCCTATTAGTGTGTACCATACGCCAAGTATCGAATAAGTTAATAGATTGTAAAGCTGCGCAATTAGATCTGAGGGTGTTATTACGTATATAGGATTTTCCACTGGATGTGTCTAATATTGGGTTCATGGGAAAGTTAAGATCTCCACCAACAATGATTGGACCCTTAGCTATGTCTAATATTGTGTTAATAAGAGGTTTATAGAAGTTGGGGGTGGGTCTGTTTGGAGCATATATGTTTACCAAGGTAATTGGGGTTCCATAACACAAGCCAACTAAAATGAAGATCCTGCCCTCGTTGTCTGAGTATTTTTGCAATAACTTGAAGGGGAAGCTGCGTCTAAATGAGATGCCTACCCCATTCTTTCTGTGGTGTGGGTACCTGAGCTACAGTAATGTTGGTCAAAATACCTTTTGGATAGAGTAGGTTCATGTTTTTTCTTAAAGTGTGTTTCCTGGGTCATAACAATATCAATTTTTCGCTTAAAAAAATCATGGAACGCAATAGAACGTTTTTCAGCTGAGAGGAAGCCTTTAACATTCTGTGTGGCAATATGTAGAGTCTCCTCCTTACGGTATGTGGTATGTGTCGCCATAATGCTCAGTGCCTAAGGCTGTTGTATTAATGTGTGTGGGAGGACCAGACGGGACACCAAAGAGGGTTACGGGGGTCCTTATTGGTAGTATAGGAAGGAATAGATTTTAGTGAAGCAGGTTATTCAGGTAAGGATAGTCAAGTTTGGGGAGGAATGGAGGGGAGTTATGACTGTTATAAAACAATATCAGAGCAAATAACAATGATTATATCAATAGTAATTCAAATTACATTAATATAGAGTACAGAGGTTGAGCTTAGTAAAAAGTATATAATAAATTTTAAATTGTAACTTTTAACTTGTAACTTGGGAGCTATTGTTACAGGCCGGGTGTTGATGTGAGTCAAGGTGGAATGAAAGTGGTGTATGTTAGTGAGGTGTTAGTCTAGTGTCGTGGAGTTTGAGTCTTATATGGCTTGCTTTAATCTTGAGGACTCGGCTAGCTTTGATGTATCTTGCGTAGTAGTAGGAAGGGGTTAGTGGCTAGTGTTAGGTAAGTTCCTTGTCAAGTTTCTTAGTGTGGATATATTGTCATTAGTGTTAGGATTTATATTTGTTGCACAGGATAATGCGAGTGAGTTAGGGGCTGGAAAGTCATGGTCTTCTGCAAGGACAATGTAGTGTAATACTATTCAACACCAACATGGTCTCTAGTTTTGTCGAAGAAAGTCCTTATAGTGTGTGAGTATAACTCTATAAGGGTCGAATGTATATGTTTTAATTGGATGTTGCTAGGTACTTCCGAGTCAGGTCAAGTAGTGTAGTCAAGTATTCAGTTAGAATGTAGTAGTGTCTAGTGTTGTAATCTGAACTTTCTAAATAATGTCAGGATATGTGCAGGTGGTTGTTAATTGATATGGTATAAACAGTACTATAGCCCCAATATGTAACATAGCAGAACTTAATTGGGTATAGGCATAACTTTAATAAGAGCATAATGTCTGCATATTGTACAATAGGTGGAGGATCTAATGGGCTCTAGTCAGTCCACCAACACCCCCATTTAACTGGGAGGGAAAGTGGGCGAGTCGTGCCCTAGTATCAATAATCCCATCATTTTGAGTAGGGTATGGCGAACACCTTAGGCAAAAGTGATAAAACCCAACAGATAAGACATTCAACAGATAAAACATTCAGAGAAAAAATAATTGGTTAATCTTAACTACATAACTTGAAACAACCATATAAAGGATACTAGGGGGCCCATCTGTGGAGCTTGAGGCCAGCTTTACTGGAGAAGCTGAGAGGGCAGAATAGATGAGTGAGAAAGAATAAAGAAAACATCAAGATAGACTCAATCTCTCATCTAATAGAGTCTGAGTCCATGATGTCCATTGTGGCTGAGGATATTTGTCTTCTTTTAGTTTGGCTGGTGATAGTATCGGGGCCTGGTCTTCTCTGAGATTTGGGGCTGTACTGTCCATTTTGCTGTCTTTGAGAAGATTGAAGATTGGTTAAATCCGGTAGGGAAATGTTCAGAATGTTGCAGAATCTGTGGATATCAGACGGAGAAGAACACCCTGTTTTTTTCCCGTTCTTCATAACTATTACTGAAGTGGGAAATCCCCATCTGTATGGTATATGGAGTGTGCGAAGGTGGGATGTCAGAGGTTGGAAATCCCGCCTCTTTTGTAGTGTTCTAAGGGATAAATCCTGGTATATTTGAATTCTCTGATCCTGGAAGTGTATAACTTGCCTTTTCCTGGCGGCGTTGTATATCTCTTCCTTTTGCCTGTAATTTTGGAAGTGAACTATAATGTCTCTTGGAGGGGAATCATCTGGGGGTTTTGGACGTAGAACCCTATAAGCTCTATCTAAGGGGACCTCCACATTTCCAGGTAGATTATCTCCTAATATCTCAGCAAACAGAGTCTGAAGGTAGTCACGTATATCATTGTTTAGTATCGATTCTGGTATCCCCCTGAAGCATAGATTCCCCCTTCTGGTGCGGTTTTCCAAATCGTCGATTTTGTCCTCTAATTCTGTGATATGTCGGCTTTGCTGTGTTTGACTGGTTGAGAGCTTTGCTAGTTTTTGTGCTACGACGAATTCATGTTCTTCTAGGGTATCTACCCTGTGGCTAAGATCGCTGAGTTCTTTTTTCAAATCAGCGCATTCATCTTTTATGCATGTTTTAACTTGCTTGATCAGAGTTACTATGGCTTTGTATGTTATTGGTGTGTCATCGTCTTGTGCCGCAGCTAAAGTTGTTACTTCATTAGTCGATGACAAACTATTGTCTTGGTCCTCTTCCATAGTGGTCAGCAAAGGATCTACTATGCTGGTTGTGGATGGAGGGTCAGTTTGCTTAAAAAAAGCGTGCACTGCAGTCTGGTGAGCTTGTGATGACTTTTGTAGTTTATCTTGGCGTGTGTTCTTTCTTTGTGACATTATGTCCTGGAGCGGAGGTAGGCTTCTGTAGTTGTCTTGTGTTGATTCAGTGCACAGTACCCCCAGGGGAGTTTACCCTCACAGGGCGATTACGGTGAAGGGAGAATGAGATATGACCCACCGCACCTCAGTACGGCGGGAAAAGGGGCAGGGGTATGTGCCCGAGGTGTGGTACAGCAAATGTCACAATAATAGGAACAGTTATGCACAAATTGTGGATTTTTTGCCTTGTGGATGATGTGTCTTCTTAGTGCAGGGGGTGCTGTGTTTTAAGCCTGCGTCTGAGGCCCAACGTTAAGATATCAATAAAGTTCAGATCAAAGCCGCACCACTGAACTAGATATTAATGATCTAAAACATGTATCGTTCTATACCCAGAGTCTAGCGGGTGCCCACATACTTCTAATTGTACTGCGATTGTTTGTGAGGCCCCCCAGGTGGGGGGGTGCTGTTTTTTGAAGAAATTTTGTCAATGATGGCGTAGTATGAGATAAAGTGCGCACACTTTAGTATTTACAGCGTTTCAGACTAGAACATGTCTCTTATAAGAATAAAAGTGTTTCGCTTTAAGTGGTTGATTTAGGTGATATCTTCATCTGTGGTTGAGGTATGTGTGGGTCCTCTGCTAGTTAATGACTCTGTATTAGCCTGTCAGCGTGGCAGAGCACAGAAAGCTGCGTCATAGTGGGTTATTTTTATCAGTTGTCTCATGAGTGTGTCCTTTAGGTTGCCTTATATGTGGCAATAAGAGTACATAAAGAAGTCAAGTTAATTTGTGGTGGCAGTAGAGTTGAACATTCAGAAGTTTGCTTTTAATCTGCCGCGTTGTTAAAAATGGTCAGGGTAGTAGGAGGTGATGTGCGCAATGCTAGCATCTTACCGGGCCTTATGGTATACGATTCCTCAGTCGGCGGGGTTGGCAGCTCCGTGTGCCGAGAGTTGTAGTATTTTCTTACGTAGACCCCTTATATGCGACTTCGATCTCTGCTCCAGACCCGGCTTTAATACAGGGCTATGTGCATCAGAGCTAGGGGCTCTGCATCACTCGTTGCGATGAGGGCCTCAAGCCTGAGAATGTTGCTCCGGAGGTGTCCTCAAATAGATAATGAGCCGCCAAGTTCCACCAACAGTTGCTTGGGTGTTGTGTCTTGCCTGTTACCTATGAAGGCATGTAGTAGAGGGTTTTTTTACCACTGTTATGGGCATTTACACCCGGCCCGCATTCAGAGCTTCAGTGAAGTGCGGCCATTATGGTCGGCTGCTCGCTCCGCCCCCCTGATCAGACAGATTTTGTGTGTAGCTTACCCAGTTGGTGTGGTCTACTAGTAAGTCCTCTTGTTTTCTTTCGATGATATCCGTGCGTTCGTTGACAGCATTGATGTCTTTTCTAAGGTCTTCAAAAGACTTTTCCAGTTTATCAAATCTCTTATCAAAGGACTGACTTTGCCTATCCAGCAAGTGTTTCATAGAGTCCACTGTAAGTATGTCGCCTTGAGAGCGTACTGGAGGTGAGTATCTCGGATTAGGTCTATCCTCAGATGGGGCAGGAGATATCGATCTTTCATCATCTGAAAAGCCAGGGTGATTATCTCTGATTGGTAGAAAGTGATCTCTAACTGTGTGCTTTGAGGATTGGTTTGATTTCTGCTTTCTTTTCGCTTGCTGCGTCATTTTGGCAATTTAAGCAAGATCCTGGACCGCTCAGCCCAAGCAGGCAGGTCTATATGGTTCAGTGGAAATACTCTGAAGGAGATCACAGTAAGATCGCGCCGGCAGGGAGTGGGCACCAGGCCGGTTAGCCTGCCATAGTGTGGTTAGTTATAAGGTCTTGAAATTAAGAGGTCATGCAGGCTTAAGATCTGTAAGGCTTAGAGGGACCCCAGAGAGCTAGTTAGCCTTGGTGTGCAGGTGCAGCGAGAGTAGCGTGGGGCCTTGGTTTTGCTGGAGATGTATTTCAGTTTTTAGTAGCCCCAGAAGTATGCCACCCCTCAGGGAAATTGCCACCACTGGGCCCAGCCGGGAAAGGGAGGGGGGATATGACCCGCTCCAGTATAGGGAGCGGGAAAGGAGAGGAGAGGCACTCTGGGGCCTTATTCAAATCAGCTGGGTGGCAGGTATATGTACAGACAGACTCCCTTGATTGTTTGGCTATCTGAAACTTCCTGGCTGTAAGGCTGGGACTACAAACTTTGAGAGTTGCTTCCTGCTGTTAGAGAAGCTCCTATTGCTGTAAACAAAGCATGCACTTATGATTTGGAAATGTCTATGAGGCTGAGCCTGTGTTCAGAGCACAGAAAGATAATGTGTGAAACAGGAGTTTTTTTTTGTTTTTTGTTTTTTTTTTTATAAAAAAGTTCCCAATTGAAAAGGCTGTGTTATCTTTATGTGGCCATTAGGCTTCAAGCTGTATTAACTGCATATATTTGCCAGGGTTCAGTTAGGCAGGAAAGGCAAACAGGTATCTGCTTTAGTAAGACTGGATTGACTGAGCCGTGGCATTCACAATAAGCTGGGAGTCCCCTTGTCCCTGGTACACAGCCGGGCCACTTTACTAGAGAGGGAGGTGCAAGTGGATCAGCGGTATATTATCTTACCTCTCCTCTCTGCTGGCTCCGGTATTGCTTAGTCGCTGTCCTCTTCACAGGAGAGCTGGGGACACTTCAGGAGCGTTGCGGTATTCCAGGCCGCAAGATGGCGGCGATTCGCGCCAGAAGTATGATGGGGTAGTACTGCTCTCAGGGGATCCCCAAGGACCCGATGTTAGGCGGCCAGATTTCTGCAACAGTCCAGGTAATCTCCGGTACCGCTCTCCACCTTTTTGCTGTGACTGGGCCCCCTGCTGTGAAAAGGCTGTGCTCCTGCCCCCTCAGACTGCCTCCCAGTTACAACTTATCCTGCGGTACTGAGCCGGAGCACCGGACAGAGCCCCGACCTTACGGATAGCAGTGGTGAGCGGTCAGGTGGGCCAGTAGTGTTCAGTCCGGGGTAATTCTGTGGGAGCGGGTGTGGTGTGGGAGGAGGCCCTGCAACGGCCGCAAGGAGTTTCTCAGTGGTTGAGCAGAGCCGCTGACAGTTTACCTCTGCTGGGAGTA
Organism: Bombina bombina; assembly: GCF_027579735.1. NCBI lineage: Eukaryota > Metazoa > Chordata > Amphibia > Anura > Bombinatoridae > Bombina > Bombina bombina. The sequence goes on from NC_069504.1 coordinate 1,075,704,271, forward strand.
TGCACGGCCACAGTTTTCCCCAGACCAGTCCAGGGCAGAGTCAGGAGAGGGTCAAATAGAGTTTAGGTCTACTTAGTTGTAGGTTAACTAATCATTTTGGTCCCAAATTACTTTGTTTGGTGGGAGCTCTTGTCAAGCACGTCTTTGCAGATAGGCGGTTAGCTCTGACCCCCATATAGGGCCACTTTTGGACCCTGCATTGGAGCAAAGTAGAAAAAGAAAAAAAAAAAAAAAGAATACAGAGGGCAATAATGGTCAAAATGAGGCCACTCTTGGGTCTCAACATACAACCTCACTTTTCTCATGTATATAATATGTAGTTAAATAATGAACCATATCTTATCCATATAAAATAAACAATAAAATACTATCTGTAAAAACTTTCTGTGGTGACGGATTTCAAAGCAAAGCAATCAGTTGCATCTTAATGTAGCAATCAAGATGAAACAAATAGGGCCACTCCTGGACCCTCAGGACTATAATTAGGTCTAATGTATAACCGTAACCTGAAACATCAGAATATGACAAAGAATAAAATCTTAAAGGTTAATCCAACAAACAGTAATAAAAAATCATAGCTGTCATGAGGGAACTCTAAAAACTTGAGTACGAGGATTCCAAACTTAGTATATCTAACTCATCTGAAAATATGTATATAGTCATTTTAATATCTAGTTTCATTGGGGCTATATGCTTAACTCTAATTTAAAATGGTGGAGTATAGTTATATTGTGCTAATACATAGCGTAAGATAACCCAGTATTGTAACATTCACTAAAGTAGTATATTGCAATCTTGCACCTCCTATTGTAAAAAGGACCATATCTAATTATAATAATAAATAAGGAAGTCTTTATATCAATACTTAGAGAGGTAGAGCTGGAACTTTCAAGGCCCATGTAGGAATAAAATGATCATCTCTCATGTGCATGAGAACCGGTAAAATTGCTAGAGTAGGTATCCCTGAGCATACTATATATGTTCTATGGAATATCCTCCTATCATCTAGGAAAGGTGCTCAGGGCAAAGGAATACACTTATAATATAGCATACCTTGTAAATAAAATGCTATAAGGGGACCCAAAGCCTCTATCCAATATTAAGGGGCATTAGGGTCATAAAGTGGGTATGACTCAAGAACTAAAATTAGTGAGTACCTAGTGACTAAAGTCGCATGCAATAATTGGTTGAAAACAAAATAGGTAAACATCTGCAGTCAGCAATGGGATTATATTACGATACAGTAGAAGAATATCACACATAATAAAACGCTTAATAGCTAAATTGAACAAGCAGCCTAAAGTAACATATGTCCAGATTAAATTATCAGTAGAGGCCACACAATATAATTCACAGTACATAAATGTTCATCCATAGCTATCCTGTAAGCCAAGCATATGAGAAATGTAATGTCACTGAATACAAGCCATCTAGTCAAGAGCTCACTGTAATTACAAGTAGGTTAAAATGATCTACCAGTTCCCATGATCCGGGGGGTGGCTGTGCAGTGAGCAAGGTGATATACCCAGCACCTATCCCACACCTCTCTTGACAATAGTATATACTCCAGCATTTACAAAAAAGGTGGCCGGCTGAAAAAGTAACGACACATATTCACCACTTTGAATAAAGGCTTGCATGGATAATTTTCGATAGGACCTGTGAAGTTGTAGCGCCAATTTAAGACTGAGGGTCCTACTCTCCTCTTGAAGTAGTCCATCTGGCAAGTTATAGAGAGTACCAGGCTGCTCGTGTGCGGTGTCTCTTATGTCACGGTAGTTATGTGAATGCGTGACTAATGTCTGCAGCGCTCCCTCCCTGCGGTCTTGTGCAGCTTCTAAATGACCCATGTCCTGTCTCCAGGGGTCGGCCGCAATCCCCGGAGCGGGGGCAGGAACAATCATTGACCGCATGCAGGGTTCTTGAAGCACCGACATGAGTGAATCTTGCGCCTGATAAGTAGGTAGCTGAGATGTCGGTCTCCACATGTTGTTGTTAATTCTTGTGACTGCTGCACTATTAGCACATCCCAATGGCGGTCTAACTGCCTGTGTATCTCCAAGTTGTGATGGCAAGGTTAAGTCCGCCATTGTCTTGCAGAGTTTGCATTCAAAGTCCTCAAATAAAGCCAGAATGGCATGACAGAGTTCCTCCATGATCAGTAAGCTGATGGATTACGGTATAGCAGATACTTCTGAAAGCTGTGTAGGAGAATTATCCCATTTCAGGATTTCTTATTACGGTATAGCAGATATGAAATTTGTGCTTCGTTATGAGCTTGTAACCCAGAAGTCTGGGGGGGGGTACTGTGCGGCTGCCCCAACTTCGCTGCTTCTCTCCAAAAGAGTAGGCCTTACAGGCCACGCTGCTTATAAGTTCTTTAGATGGCTAGGAAGTTGAACCGAAGAACATAGGTCAGGTACAAAGCTTAGGAATACTTTCCTGAATCTTGTAAACTTTCTGTGATATAAAGCTACTAAGGAAATAATAGTTTAGTATTGAAAATATGATATAAAGTCAGGAGCTCTTCAAAAACATGTCCTGCCGCATCGGCTGTAGGCACCGCCCCCCCGTATTAAATTAATTTAATGATAGTGTAGTGTTAGGTTTAATTGTAACTTAGGTTAGGATTTATTTTAAAGGTAATTTTGTAATTATTTAAACTATTTTAGCTATTAAATAGTTATTAACTATTTAATAGCTATTGTACCTGGTTAATATAATTACAAAGTTGCCTGTAAAATAAATATTAATCCTAAAATAGGTACAATATAATTATAATTTATATTGTAGCTATATTAGGGTTTATTTTACAGGTAAGTATTTAGCTTTAAATAGGAATAATTTATATAATAAGAGTTAATTTATTTCGTTAGATTTAAATTATATTTCACTTAGGGGGGTGTTAGTGTTAGGGTTAGATTTAGCTTTAGGGGTTAATCCATTTATTAGAGTAGCGGTGAGCTACGGTCAGCAGATTAGGGGTTAATACTTGAAGTTAGCTGTCGGCGATGCTAGGGAGGGCAGATTAGGGGTACATAGGGATAACGTAAGTTGCGGCGGTGTACGGAGCGGCAGATTAGGGGTTAAAAAATGTAATTATAGTGGCAGCGATGTGGGGGGACCTCGGTTTAGGGGCTTAGTGTTAGGTTTATTTAAGGGGGTTTGGGTTAGATTAGGGGTATGTGGGTGGTGGGTTGTAATGTTGGGGGGGTATTGTATGGTTTTTTTTTACAGGCAAAAGAGCTGAATTCTTTGGGGCATGCCCCGCAAAGGGCCCTGTTCAGGGCTGGTAAGGTAAAAGAGCTTTTCTATTTTTATTTTAGAATAGGGTAGGGCATTTTTTTATTTTGGGGGGCTTTGTTATTATATTAGGGGGCTTAGAGTAGGTGTAATTAGTTTAAAATTGTTGTAATATTTTTCTAATGTTTGTAAATATTTTTTTATTTTTTGTAACTTAGTTCTTTTTTATTTTTTGTACTTTAGTTAGTTTATTTCATTGTATTTATTTGTAGGTATTTTATTTAATTTATTTATTCATAGTGTAATTGTAGGTAATTGCAGGTATTGTATTTAATTAATTTATTGATAGTGTAGTATTAGGTTTAATTGTAGATAATTGTAGGTATTGTATTTAATTAATTTAATGATAGTGTAGTGTTAGGTTTAATTGTAACTTAGGTTAGGATTTATTTTAAAGGTAATTTTGTAATTATTTAAACTATTTTAGCTATTAAATAGTTATTAACTATTTAATAGCTATTGTACCTGTTTAAAATAATTACAAAGTTGCCTGTAAAATAAATATTAATCCTAAAATAGGTACAATATAATTATAATTTATATTGTAGCTATATTAGGATTTATTTTACAGGTAAGTATTTAGCTTTAAATAGGAATAATTTATATAATAAGAGTTAATTTATTTCGTTAGATTTAAATTATATTTCACTTAGGGGGGTGTTAGTGTTAGGGTTAGATTTAGCTTTAGGGGTTAATCCATTTATTAGAGTAGCGGTGAGCTACGGTCAGCAGATTAGGGGTTAATACTTGAAGTTAGCTGTCGGCGATGTTAGGGAGGGCAGATTAGGGGTACATAGGGATAACGTAAGTGGCGGCGGTGTACGGAGCGGCAAAATAGGGGTTAAAAAATTTAAATATAGTGGCGGCGATGTGGGGGGACCTCGGTTTAGGGGTACATAGGTAGTTTATGGGTGTTAGTGTACTTTAGAGCACAGTAGTTAAGAGCTTTATAAACCGGTGTTAGCCCAGAAAGCTCTTAACTACTGACTTTTTTCTGCGGCTGGAGTTTTGTCGTTAGATTTCTAATGCTCACTTCAGCCACGACTCTAAATACCGGCGTTAGAAAGATCCCATTGAAAAGATAGGATACGCAAATGGCGTAGGGGGATCTGCGGTATGGAAAAGTCGCGGCTGGAAAGTGAGCATTAGACCCTTTAATGACTGGCTCCAAATACCAGAGGGCGGTAAAAACCAGCGTTAGGAGCCTCTAACGCTGGTTTTGACGGCTACCGCCCAACTCTAAATCTAGCCGTTGGTTTTGCTTTGCTGTGATATCTCTCCAACCGTGAGACTGATGATCTCAAAGTAGCAAGTAGCCACAATACAATGATGCAGGCCTTAATGAAAAGTTCAGAGAATAGTTACCAGGTTCATGAGTGAGTGAATTATTTAAATGGTTGGCTCACAGAACCTATATACTTCAACAATTGTTACTTCATAAGAAGAAAAAAGTTTCCAATAACACACTTATTGTAGGCCCCACTGCTTCAAGATGTGCACTGCGTACAATTAGATATGCAATACTTGCGTTTTTGGCTGGCAGTATAACTCCGGTCAGGGTCCTCACGCTAATTACCAAGCTTAGCGTATTCATAGATTTGTATCCCAGATAAATACTTGGTGTCTGACACTAGCCACAACCTCTTCACAAGAAGGACTGTCTTCCTGCAAATTTTCAACCCACGAGACAGGACAAAGAGGGCAGAGGACTGGCGAAAATCCTTAGTTGCCTGTAAGTAGAATTTAAGAGCACATACAACATCCAAATTGTTCTTTGGAACAAGAAGGATTAGGACACAGAGAGGGAACAACAATTTCCTGGTTGATATTTCTTTTAGAAACAACCTTAGGAAGGAAACTGAAAAATAAGATAAGGGGAATCACACTGCAGAGCTGAGAGTTTCGAGACTCTTCGAGCAGAAGAGATAGCAACAAAACACAAAACCTTCCAAGATAACAACTTAATGTCTATGGAATGCAATGGCTCAAACAGAGCCAGCTGTAAAACTTTAAGAACAAGGTTAAGGCTCCAAGGAGGAGCAACAGACTTAAAGACAGGCCTGATTTTGACCAAGGCCTGATAAAAAAGATTTCACATCTGGCACAGGCCTTCCTGAATAAAAGTTAAAATTCTAGGAATTATAATTCTACTCCAGGAGTAGCCCTTGGATTCACACCAATAAAGATATTTACGCCATATCTTATGGTAAATCTTTCTAGTAACAGGCTTGCAAGCCTGAATCATGATCTCAATGACCAACTCAGAAAAACCATGCTTAGACAGAATTAAGCAATCAATCTCCAAGCAGTCAGCTTCAGAGAAAGATATTTTGATGAAGGAAGGGACCCTGAATCAGGAGGTCCTTCCTCAAAGGTAGTCTCCAAGGTGGGAGAGATTACATCTCCACTAGGTCTTCAAACCAGATCCTGCAAAGCCACGCAGGGGCTATTAGAATCACCAATGCCCCCTCCTATTTGATACAAGCAATGACTCATGGAAGGAGATCAAATGGAGGAAACAGGTATGCCAACTGAAAAACCCAAGGAACCGCCAGAGCATCTATCAGAACGGCCTGCAGATCTCTTGACCTTGAACCATACCTTGAAAGCTTGGCATTCTGATGGGACACCATCAGATCTAACTCCGGCACCCCCATTTGTGGACTAAGCTGGAAAACAGCTCTGGATGGAGTTCCCTCTGATGAAAAGTCTGTCTGCTCAACAAATCCACTTCCCAGTTGTCTACTTCTGTAATGTAGATGACAGATAGACAGCAATTGTGGGCCCTGCCCACTGAATAATCCGAGTAACCTCCTTCATGGCTTAGGAACTCTGAGTTCCTCCCTGGTGATTGGTGTAAGCCACAGAGGTTATGTTGTCTGACTGGAACCTGATAAACTGGGCTGAGGACAACTGAGGCCAAGCCAATAGAGCATTGTAAATTGCCGTCAACTCCAAGATGTTGATGGGAAGAGCAGACTCCTCCTGAGTCCTAAGGCCCTGTGCTTTTAACGAGTTCCAGACTGCTCCCCAGCCCAGCAGTCTGGTGTCCGTGGTCATGATCACCCAGGAAGGTCTCCGAAAGCATGTGCCCTTGAACAGATGTTTCTGAGAAATCCACCATTGGAGAGAATCCCTTCATGACTGATCTAACTCTATTATCTGAGATAGATTCACATGGTCATAATTCCATTGTCAGATCATGTACAACTGGAGAGCTCTCAAATGGAATTGAGCAAAAGCAATGATGTCCATGGAAGCCACCATCAGACCGATTACCTCCATACATTTAGCCACTGAAGGATGAGCAGTACCCTGAAGAGAGAGGCAAGAGGAAATTATTTTGCTTTTCCGGACCTCTGTCAGAAAAATCTTCATCATGAGAGAATCTATTATGACCCCTAAGAACACTACTCTTGTAGCAGGGGAAATTGAGCTTTTTCCAGATTCACATTCAATCCATGAGAACGAAGAAAAGACAACAATATCTCTGTGTGAGACTTTGCTTGTTGAAAAGATGGTGCCTGAACCAATATGTCGTCCAGGTAGGGTGCCTCAGCAATTCCACGAGAAAGGATCACTGCCAAAAGAGCCCCCAGAACCTTTGAAAAAATTCTGGGAGCCATGGCTAGACCAAATGGAAGGACCATGAACTGGAAATGTTTGTCCAGAAAGGCAAATCTCAGGAATCTGTGATGGTCCCTGTGAATAGAAACATAAAGATACGCATCCTTTAGGTCTATGGTTGTCATGAACTGACCCTCTTGTACTAATGGAAGAATGGAGCATATAGTCTCCATCTTAAAGGATGGAACTTTGAGAAACTTGTTTAGACACTTCAAGGTTAGAATGGGACAGAAAGTTCCCTCTTTTCTGCGACCCACAGATAGGTTGGAGTAGAACCCGAGACCCTGTTCCTGCACTAGAACTGGAACTACCACTCCCAGGAAAGAAAGATGTATACATTTCAAGAACACCTCTCTATTTATATGGTCTGCAGATAATCTTGAGAGAAGGAATCTGCATCTAGGAGGAAAAGTCTTGAATTCAAATTTGTAACCCTGGGATACTATGTCCACAGTCCACGGATCTGGGACATCTTGTATCCAGGCTTGAGAGAACTGATAAAGTCTGCCCCCCATCTGATCTGATTCTGATTTGGAATCAGCTGCGGGTTTCTTTGATTGTTCCCCCTTATTCTAAGACTGATTGGGTTTCCAAGAATACTTGGATTGTTCCTGCTTGGAAGAAGAAGGGTAGGGCTTTCCTCTGAAGTTACGAAAGGAATAAAAATTACTCTGACGTCCTTTAGGCCTATTCTTCTTATCTTGAGGTAGAAAAGACCCATTTCCACCCGTAATATCAGAGATCATTTCTGCCAAACCGGGTCCAAACAAGATTTTGCCCTTGTAAGGAATAGCCAAAAGCAATGATTGACTTTTGATCTCGCATCAAGATTCAGTTATTCGCTACGCTTTGTCAGCATAAGACTACATGCCTGATTTCTCTTATATCTTGTAAGTGTGTTTTTATATGTTTGCGCTATTGTGTTGCTAATAAATCTTCCTTGAATTGAGTTTGCGCTTTTTTGTCTCCCTGTTCTATATATGTTATCTATTGGCTAAGAGGAGAGAGCTCAGCATCAGTGGAGCAGCAACTCTAACACCATGCCCACTACTGAGTGACGTCACTATACCCGGCTTGACCTGTGAGCCGTTGACCCTGATCAGATTGCTGGAGGAAAGAAGAACCTCCTGTGATAGAGCGGAACTGCAAGCGTCTACTCCTTTGCCTGCTTTCTTTGTTGAACCACAACATGGATTTAATCTACTTAGGTACTGTTGCCAAACAGGATAGCATCTCACATTGTCTGGCTTGAGATATAGTGTGGCACACAGACTGTCCTTTCATATTACGATCTGAATGAATTCATTAGGATTGCCACCTACACTCCATTTAAATTTCTAGCCAGTACTGACTCCCATACCTTATACACACCTTGCTAAAATCCTAATACTAAGACTTCAACATTGTGGTATCAAGTTGATATATGCATTTCATATGTCTCTGTTTATATAAGCCAGTGTTATCATTATTATTCGCTGGGTACCTTTAGCACAGATTGTTCTTTTGTGTGTTCTTTAAGGAATCACCAGAAGTTTGACTTTAGAGGAAACATCCTCAGATAAGAATTTCAACCATAGCGCCCTGCGGGCTAGGACATCAAAACTAGAAGTTTTAGCTCCTAGTCTAACAACCTGTAAAATGGCATCTGAATAAAGGAATTGGCAAATTTAAGAGCTTTAATCCTATCTTAAATTTCATCCAATGAAGTTTCTACTTGAAGAGAATCAGACAATGCATCAAACCAATAAGATACAGCACTAGTCATGGTGGCCATACACAACACAGGTTGTCATTAGAGACCTTGATGAACATATATCTTTTTCAAATAAGCCTCCAGCTTCTTGTCCATCAGATCCTTAAAAGAGCAGCTATACTCAATAGGAATAGTAGTTCTCTTAGTCAGAGTGGAAATGGCCCCTTCAACTTTGGGTACAGTATACCAAAGGTCTTTAATGGAGTCCTCGACAGGAAACATTTTCTTAAAAAAGATACCCCTGGTTTCTCCCATTCCTGTGAGATAAGCACCCTAGCATGGTCCAACACAGGAAAAATCTCCAAAGTGGTAGGTTCATCAAAGAAACTATTAAGTTTACTAGATTTCTTAGGAGTGACAATGACAAGGGTATCGGAGTCATCTAAAGTAGCTAAAACCTCCTTTAACAATACACAAAGGTGTTCAAGCTTAAATCTGAAGGATACCACCTTAAATAAGAAGGAATTATACTGTCCGAATCTGAGATTTCACCCTCAGAAAGTCCCAATGTATCTTCCTCATCAGACTTATGAGAAAGGGCAACTTGGGAAGCAGAACTGAGGACAGGTACCTTACTTTATGAATTTGTAGATTTCCTCTTGCGTTTTCCCTGTAATCTGGGAATGGCAGCTAATGCCGCAGATACCGCTGAAGATACCTGGGCAGCAATTTCTGCTTTTAATTAAACTCCACTAGGAGTTAGAGCAACCACAGGGCACTGCCTGTGACACCATTAAGGCTTGGGACGTAGCAGGAGAAAGCTGAGGTATTATTTTAACAGCATCATCCTGAGAGACATTAGGCTCAAAAATGTTACCTTTATTTTGCAAGGTTTTCTTGACACATGAAGAACAAAATTGCATAGGAGCTGCAATTTGTGCATCTAAACATAATAAGCATGAATTCATGAGAGCAGGCTGTTGCTCCATATCAGACATGTTGTGAAACAGTAAATAAACTTGTACCGATAAGTTTAAAAGATTTTAATATTCGATTAAAATAGGCCAAATTAGGGCCGATCCCCAGCTAAAATTATGTGTGAAAAATTAAGAAAAAACATTTAATAAACGTCAAATAAACTTCTAAAATACCCCTCAGGCAACTCCACACTTCAATTATTGAGGTGCCTTACCGCTACCAATTAAGACCGGATCACTCAGAAATGGAAAAAAAAGGTTTTTCTTCAGAAACGTTATGAAGTAAAGCCAGTCATGTGACCGCAACTGCTGTTATGTTGTCTGACTTTTAACCCCTTAGCGACTCATGTCGTACAGGGCATATCTTACACAAACTGGTCTTTAAAGACCAGTGATGTACCCTGTACGATGTAGGTGTTTAAAGCGGCTGGAAGTGATCCTGATCGCTTCCAGCCACTTTCAAGTTATTGCTGTGATGCCTCGATATTGAGGCATCACGGCAATACCTTTTCTGGCACACCAATGCAGAGAGGGCCACTCTGTGCCAGCGATGGTACCGATTGTTGGTGGGTGGGAGCAGTTGCAGGGAGGAGGGTGGGCGGCCCATCGCTGGGAATATTCTGCCGGGTTAGTCCCCAGTGCGAGCAGGAGCACGCACGGGGCGGGGCTGTGTGCGCGTGCATGTGTGCACGCGCCCCCGCAATCTAAACCTGTTGTGGTGGGAGTGGGTGGTGATGTGTGGTGGGAGTGGGTGGTGGGGGGGAAATTTTTATTTATAAAAGGGATCTGGGAGAGGGGGAGGGGGAATTGAGGAGGGGGCAGCTACACTACAGAAAAATAAAAAAATATATTAAAAAATATACAATAGTTTGAAAAGTCGGTACCAAATAGTGAGAGGGGGGAGGATTAGAGAGCTGTTTGGGGGGGGCTCAGGGAGGTTGGGTGCTAAGGAAGATCCTACACAGCAGCATATGTAAATATGCTAAAAAAAATAAAAAAATTAAAACATAGCTTTTATTTTAGTACTGGCAGACTTTCTGCCAGTACTTAAGATGGCAGGGACAATTTTGCGGGGGCGGATTGAAGAGAGCTTGTTTGGGAGGGATCAGGGGGTAGGATGTTTCAGGTGGGAGGCTGATCTCTACACTAAAGCTACAATTAACCCTGCAAGCTCCCTACAAGCTACCTAATTAACCCCTTCACTGCTAGCCATAATACATGTGTGATGTGCAGCGGCATTTAGCATACTTGTAATTACCAAAAAGCAATGCAAAAGCCATATATGTCTGCTATTTCTGAATAAAGGGGATCCCAGAGAAGCATTTACAACCATTTGTGCCATAATTGCACAAGCTGTTTGTAAATAATTTCAGTGAGAAACCTAAAATTGTGAAACATTTTACAATTTTTTTTTAATTTGATCGCATTTGGGGTTGTCTACTACACTACACTAAAGCAAAAATTAACCCTAGAATCTCCCTACATGCTCCCTAATTAACCCCTTCACTGCTGGGCATTATACACGTGCCATATATGTCTGCTATTTCTGAACAAAGGGGATCCCAGAGAAGCATTTACAACCATTTATGCCATAATTGCACAAGTTGTTTGTAAATCATTTCAGTTAGAAACCTAAAGTTTGTGAAAAAAATTGTGAAAAAGTGAACAATTTTTTTTATTTGATTGCATTTGGCGGTGAAATGGTGGAATGAAATATACCAAAATGGGCCTAGATCAATACTTTGGGATGTCTTCTAAAAAAATATATGCACGTCAAGGGATATTCAGGAATTCCTGAAATATATCAGTGTCCCAATGTAACTTGCGCTAATTTTGAAAAAAAAGTGGTTTGGAAATAGCAAAGTGCTACTTGTATTTATTGCCCTATAACTTGCAAAATAAAAGAAAAGAACATGTAAACATTGGGTATTTCTAAACTCAGGACACAATTTAGAAACTATTTAGCATGGGTGTTTTTTGGTGGCTGTAGATGTGTAACAGATTTTGGGGGTCAAAGTTAGAAAAAGTGTGTTTTTTTCAATTTTTTCCTAATATTTTATCATTTTTTATAGTAAATTATAAGATATGATGAAAATAATGGTATCTTTAGAAAGTCCATTTAATGGAGAGAAAAACTTTATATAATATGTGTGGGTACAGTAAATGAGTAAGAAGAAAATTACAGCTAAACACAAACACCACAGAAATGTAAAAATTGCCCTGGTCCTTAAGGGAAAGAAATTGGAAAATGGCCTTGCCCTTAAGGGGTTAAATTACTGCTGCGACACAGAGAAGAACTAAAAATAGCTTCCTAGTACACTTAGTACCAGAAATAACTGTTTTTTTCAAACCTGACAGTTTAAAATGTTGCATTGTTTTATTTTAAAGCAAAGGGGAAATAAATAAGCTGCAGAAATAGAAAATGCAGCCTTACTTTCAGTTTAAACTTGTATTGTTTTATCAAGTAAATGTGTGTCAGAAAATAAAGCCTAATAAAAACATTTTACCCTTTCTTTTTAAGAGAGTTTAAATGTTAGTCTCACGCATAGTACAGTGCCTGCTTCATGCCCCAGTGTAACCCATACAACAGGATTCTCTATGTCCCAATACAAAAGCAGTGTCTTTTAATTTGTTAAGTGCATGGTCTCCCCAACTGGAAGTAAAAGCACTTACCTGCTCCGCTGTCCTGCATGTAGACAGTTACAAGGTATGAGAAGACACAGTTCTTCACAGAGACCTTTGATAAAGAAAGAACAGAGTAGTCAACTCTGGCTTTCTAAACTAGGGCAGCAATTGTTAGGAAAACGCAGTAAGTACCTCTCTACAAGTTCCTAACTGCTTTAAAGCCACCACTACCCGACTGCAAGGAATGACATGGAATAGGGCTATACCCCAAAACTTGCTTATAGATGAAATAAAAAATTTTCTTCAGACACCTAAACTTACTTCACCTCCTCCATGCACTGAAGGCAAAGAGAATGACTAGGGGTTGTGGGTAAGGGGGTGAAACTTAACCTTTTAACTGTGGTGCTCTTTTCCTCCTCCTGCTGGCCAGGAGTGATATTCCCAACAGTAATTACTCAAGTCGTGGACTCAGGGAAAAAAAAGGGTTTGACCGCGTCTGCTGGCACTTCTTACAGAAAATTCTTAACAAATTTCAACTATGGGATTCTTTTATTGCCAACATAATGGTGCTATATTCCTCCCCATCTGCTAAAATCAGAGTAAACAGGATATTATCCAATTCCTTTTCCATAACCAATGGCACCAGACAGGGGTGTCCTCTGTCGCCACTTCTTCTCGAAGGTGGGGTAGAGGCTCTTGCTGCTACAGTTCGATAACACACAGACATTAAAGGGACATGCAATTTTAAGCAACTTTGTAATTTACTCCTATTATCAATTTTTCTTCGTTCTCTTGCAATCTTTATTTGAAAAAGCAGGCATCTAAGCTTTCTTTTGATTAAGAACTCTGGACAGCACTTTTTTGTTGGTGGATGAATTTATCCACCAATCAGCAAGAACAACCCAGGTTGTTCACCAAAAATGGGCCGGCATCTAAACTTACATTATTGCATTTCAAATAAGATACCAAGAGAAGGTAGAAAATTTGATAATTGGAGTAAATTAGAAGGTTGCTTAAAATTGCATGCTCTATCTGAATCACAAAAGAAAAAAATTGGGTTCAGTGTCCCTTTAAGAGAATTCAGATCCAAAAGATTACCCATAAACTTCTCCTATATGCAGTCGACATTCTTTTTTGCTTAACTGACCCAATATCATCTATTTCCTTACTGCTTCTAGAACTAGACAAATTCCAACCAGCCTCTCTAACTTCAATCAACAAGAATAAATCAGAACTACTAACTATACAAAGCGATTATAACCCTTTCTAACATAAGCCCATTCCGACTACAAACCACCACATTGAAATACCTAGGGATATACCTAACACCCAAAATATAAGACTTTTTTTTTTCTAATTACCTAAAACTACAAAATACTTTATTAGCGGACATGTCATCTTGGAGATCTAAAAACATCTTGTGGCTAGGTTGGATAAACTCAATTAAAATGAATGTCCTTCCAAGGATATTATACCTTTTCCAAAGGCTCCCAATTCCCCTTCCTCATAATTATACATCGAACCTTCAAAACAGACTGTTTGAATTCATATGGGATAGACATAAAGCGATAATAAATAAAAAAACTCATGTGTTCCCAGATTAAAGCAGGGGGTCTAGAAGTCCCCAATTTAGAAAATTATAGGAAAGCCATGTTTCTGCAGAGAATAATTGATTGGTTCATAAACTACACTCATAAAAAATGGGTAGCATTAGAACATGATATCGCGAATACTTCCCACTTAGGGTCATTCTGCTGGTAGAATAACCTAGCAATCCCACAAACCATAAAAAACAATCCAGTAATAAAAGAAACCTAAAGAATATGGGATAAAACATTAATAGAAAACCCCTACTAGTCATCTAGATTCTCCCCACCGACCCCTCTGACAGACAACATGGACTTTACACATGGATATGATATGGGAAAGCCACAACATAGGAAGCTTAACCGTGCAATCATGATATACCAACTACATAATAAATATGCTCTTCTATCCTAGAAAAATGTGATATTATTATTATTATCGGTTATTTGTAGAGCACCAACAGATTCCACAGCGATATAAACAAAAGCGGAGTACAACAAAACAATTATAGGGACCTAATGGGTATAGGGCCCTGCCAAGAGTCACACTCTTGTAGTCAGCTCTTAAGAAGGTGATCTACAAACAGCTGGACTCTTAGGCATACATGCTAAGGGGGTTCAGGGGATAGCAGTGGAGGAGAGGAACTGGTATAAAGAAAGGTTAGTGTAGGTTGTATCCATCCCTGAACAGTAGAGACTTTAGGGAGCACTTAAAGATTTCAAAACTAGGGGAGAGTCTTGTGGAGAGAAGCAGAGAGTTCCACAAGATGATAGCCAGTCTGGAGAAGTCCTGTAAACGGGAGTGTGATGAGGCAACAAGAAAGGAGGAGAGTAGGAGTTCATGAGCAGAAGGAAGGGGACGGGAGGGAGAGTATCTGGAGACAAGGTCTGAGATATAGGGGGGAGCAGTGCAGCTGAGGGCTTTGTGTGTCAGAGTGAGAATTTTGTGTTTAATTCTAGAGGCAAGAGGAAGCAAGTGAAGGGATTGTCAGAGAGGTGCAGCAGATGAAGAGCGACGTGTAAGGAAGACGATCCTGGCAGAGGCATTCACAATGAATTGTAAAGGAGCTAGGCGGCAGCTAGGTAGACCAGAGAGGACAGAGTTGCAGTAATCAAGGCAGGAAAGGATGAGAGGGTGGATTATAATCTTAGTTGTGTCTTGTGTAAGGAAATGTCTAATATTAGAGAAGTTTTTAAGGTGGAAGTGGCAGGCTTTAGCCAAGGATTGAATGTGAGGAGTGAAAGAAAGATCTGAGTCAAATATGACCATGAAACATCGGGCATGCGGGGTAGGGGTAATGATGGAGTTGTTGACAGTTATAGAGAGATTGGGGTGGAGATTTTGGAAGAAGAGGGGAAAATAAGGAGCTCAGTTTTGGAGAGATTTAGCTTGAGGTAGTGAGAGGACATCCAGGAAGAGATGTGAGAAAGACAGTTAGTGACACGGGTTAGCAAGGAAGGAGATAGGTCTGGTGCGGAGAAGTACATTTGGGTGTTGTTGGCATACAAATGATATTGGAAACTGAGGGACTTTATTAGGGAACCTAATTATGATGTGTAGCTAGAGAAGAGAAGAGGACCAATGACAGAGCCTTGCGGTACCCTGACAGAAAGTGGTGACGGGGCAGAGGAGGCCCCAGAGAAGGCTATTTTAAAAGTATGAAGGGTAGAAAGAAAACCACGAGAGGGCTGTGTGACTGTCATACAACTGTCCTTTATACACCACTTATGAAGATTTACTTGTATACCTTTAAGGGGAGGTACTATTTTCTATTAACCGGTATATATGGCCATTTTTTCAGAAGTAATACCTCATCTCGACCCATTGATCTATTGACCAGGAACCTGTTTGCTCTCAGAAGCAAGACTTGTCTCTCTGAACTCTGATTCCAGTTGCGCAAATTAACTTCCGAAACAGCCATCCGTCGTGGTGACGTCACACACCAACAGCCAGAACCGACTCAGAACATCGGTGAGTGTACTCACAGCTACCCGGTGCATTGAGCTCTATTATCAAGGTATGAATGCTGCACTTATCCTTAACTACTTCTATTTAGGATTCACTTCTGACCACCGCTTGTCTCAGACTTGTGGCGTGACGCCAACTATTGCCATCTACCTCTCTGATTGTGCAGACTTGTTCAGAGTAAGCTCATATGACTTTAGATATGCATACAGTTACTGTTATTGCTTTAATATGGTGTTTTCTTATATAAACCTCTGCCGTATTATGATTGTTGCCACCTTAACTGCTATAGAGGTTTTGTAATAGACTAATACCTAAATTAAGGAAGAATTCCTGCTTTTTATGTTATTTATATACTGACATACTCGTTAACATAAGTTGGAAGCAGGAGTACTACCACACAATCTTAATAAATAAGGAGTCATATACATCCTTAGTATATTAAAATATTAAATCTACACTTGTGGATCAAAACTTAATCGCAGGTGTATCCATTCCTTTACAGGATACACAGGAACCAACAAAAAATATTGACTTCACTGACAAAATACCAAGCCATAAAACAACATGAACCCAGTAGATTTGGTTAGTCATGTTCAAACACTTACTGAGAGGGTGGAATCTATATCCCAAGCTCTAGCTTCATTAAAACATGAAAATACCTCCCTAAAAGCATATATAAAAGATGTAACAGATAAACAAAATCAGACAGTTCCCCAGAACCTATGATATCAGCCCCAGAGAAATTCTCAGGTGACCGCAAATACTTTAGGGAATTCAGGAATGCTTGCTTCTTGCTTTCACTTTAAAGCCTAAGACTTATCCCACTGAATATATTAAGGTACTCCCTACCATATCCTACCTCAGGGGGGAGCCACGTATTTGGGCAAATTCATTTTTTTAAAATAATGATCCCATCCTACATTCCTTGGATTTATTTTTTACAGCAATGTCCCAGCTATATGATGATCCTTTCAAGCAGCTCACTGCTGAAAATGCTATGAGATCCCTCAAACAGTTAAAAAGGCCAGTTGAGGACTACATAACTGAATTTAAAAGATGGTCCAAGGATAGTGGGTGGAATGATCTCTCCCTCAGAAACCAGTTTAGACTCGGGCTCACTGATCCCCTAAAGGATGAGCTTACATGATTGGATCCACCAGATACTCTTGAGGGGTTAATTAACCTTAGTATTGCATTAGATAGGCATTTAAGGGAATGTAGACAAGAGAGAAATCAAGGTGACTTTACAGTAAAATGTTCACCTACACTCAACACCACACAATTTAGCACTAGATCAGTTCCTAAACAAACAACAGAGATTGGGGTTATTAAAGGGCCACTAAACCCCCAAGAAAAACTCAGGAGAAGAGTGAACAACCTCTGTATGTACTGTGGGGCCAGTGAACATTCAGTGAAAGATTGCCCTGTACTAACCCGGCAAAAGAGGGGTAAGATGAATTTTTACACTAACTGTTTGAACTTACATTCAACAAATTCTAGTCACTGTTCACTTTCTATTCTTCTACAGTGGGAGACTCATCGAATACAGAAACAAGTGATTATTGACTCTGGGGCCAGCACAAACTATATTGACTTAACTTTCACTCTTAAAAATAAAATTCCACTGATAAAAAAGAATATCCCATTATCCTTGTGTGTCATTGATTGTAACAAAGCCTCTTGTCCCATCCAGTACCAAACAATTCCCTTACGCTTAACAACACTTAGTAACCATGATGAGTATATTACATTTGATGTTGTCCCTTCACCTATATACCCAATTATTTTGGGATACTATTGGCTGAAATTACACAATCCTCAATTTCTTGGGATACTTCTGAAGTAAAATTTCCTTTGGAATATTGTTCAATGACTTGTTTTACAAGTCATCACATTCTTCAAACTTTAGAACATTACATATCTGATGAATATTCAGATTTTCAAGATGTTTTTAGCAAAAAAGAGGCTGAAAATCTCCCCCCATATCGAAAGTATGATTGTCCCATTGATTTAGTTCCAGGTGCAGACATACCTTGTGGGCATATTTTTCCTCTATGCAAACCTGAACTGGAACACCTAAAGGGTTATTTGGAGGAAAACCTGAGGAAAGGGTTCATTTGTCCCTCAACTTCACCAGCAGGTGCTGGCATGTTTTTTGTCAAAAACAAAGACGATAGCCTCAGGCCCATAGTTGACTACCAGGAACTGAACCGACGAACGATAAAGAACAGGTACCCATTGCCTCTTATTCCCGAGCTTATTGAAAGACTTGAGGGTGCCACTTATTACACCAAGTTACCTTATTCGGGTAAGAGAAGGAGATGAATGGCTCATAGCGTTTTGTACAAGATATGGCTTGTACGGGTACACTGTGATGCCATTCGGTCTCTGCAATGCCCCCGCCACTTTTCAATTCTTAATTAATGATATCTTCAGGGATCTTTTGAATATCTTTGTTGTTATCTACTCGGATTACATTTTGATCTATTCAAAAACTCTTTCTGATCATGTTAAACATGTCAGTACTGTACTTTCACGTTTAAGACAAAATTCTCTCTATGCCAAACCCGAAAAATGCATTTTCCATACAAACGTTATTACCTTTCTAGGTTACACTATTTCCCCTGAAGGTATTAACATGGAAGATAACAAGATACAATCCATCCTACATTGGCCAATACCTACCACAAAAAAACATATACAAAGATTTATGGGATTCGCAAATTTTTAAAGAAAGTTTATACAAATCTTTGCTCAATTGACAAGACCCTTGACTAATTTAACTAAATCCTACGTTATATTCCTTTGGACAAAACAAACCCAATCACTTTTTGATTAATTAAAAAACAGATTCACAACTGCTCCTATACTCGCCTTCCCAAACCAAACAATCCAATACGTACTAGAGGTAGATGCCTCAGATTTCGTCATTGGCGCAGTCTTGTCACAAAGTCTTGTGGCCTACTTCTCTCGTGTAATGAAAAATTCTGAACTAAATTATGCAGTAGGAGAAAAAGAGTTGCTAGCCATAAAATCTTCATTAGAACATTGGAGGCATCTCCTGGAAGGAACTATCATTCCGATCCTAATCTACACTGACCATAGAAATATCCAATATTTAAAAAACAACTGTACACTAACTTCTAGACAAGCCAGATGGAATTTATACTTCACTCGATTCAACTATGTAATCACTTACAGACCCTCTATAAAAAATGGGAAAGCTGATGCCCTCTCCAGGATTTACGAGAAACCTTCAGATTCTAACATCCAAAACACAGTTATTCCTATAGATTGTATTATTGGTCTGATCCAGGATATGACTTCATTGTTTAGATCAAAACAACGGACAGATGCAACTCTACCCAAGTCAAACTTAAGACTGGGAACAGGTAACTTGTACTACTATGATAAACTCATCTATGTACCACCTTCCCTTAGAGAAATGGTGTTACAAACTCATCATGACAGCCCATTAGCTGGACATCTAGGTTTCCAAAAAACTACAGATTTGATAAAAATATTTTTTTGGTGGCCTGATATAGCTAAAGATACCATAGTTTTTGTGAAGTCATGCAAGACCTGCACAGTCTCAAAACACAATACTAAGCAACCATTTGGTCAACTACTTTCCCTACCAACTCCAGAAAAGCCATGGTCAGATATAACCTTGTATTATATCATAGAATTACCCAAATCTTCAAACAATACCACCATTTTGGTAGTAACAGGCCTTTTCAGTAAAATGGTGCATTTCATTCCCACATCTAAATTACCATCCACCTCTGAAACTGTACAACTACTAATTCAACATGTGATAAAACTCCCCGGACTTCCACATTCCATAATATCTGATCGTGGATCACAATTTACTAGTAAATTTTGGTCTGAGGTATGTAGAATCTTAGGGATTCGATCTAGACTTAGCACTTCCTTCCACCCAGAAAGAAACATTCAATGGTTGGAACAGTTTGTTCCCTGTTTCACTAACGCTAAACAAGACAACTGGTCCTCACTCTTACCTTATGCTGAATT
The DNA here is from genome assembly GCF_027579735.1 of Bombina bombina. Classification (NCBI taxonomy): domain Eukaryota; kingdom Metazoa; phylum Chordata; class Amphibia; order Anura; family Bombinatoridae; genus Bombina; species Bombina bombina. The sequence continues at coordinate 1,075,724,086 of NC_069504.1, forward strand.
TGCATACAACAATACAATCCACAGCACCACCAAGTACACACCATTTTTTGTAAATTACGGTTTCCATCCAACCTTCTTTTTTGAGACAAGAAATAATAATGTACCTCATATTCCTCCTCCAAATCGGAGAGATCGACAGAGGTTCCTATGGGCAAGTCACGAGTGTGATGGTACAGTTTCAGTAAGGATACATGAAATGTGGGATGGTAAACGAAGGGTAACAGCATTTTGGTTTACTATAGCCTTTATCGTAAAAAGTCCAATAAAAATGCATGAGAGCTTTCGAGATGGAAATTGGAGCTTCAAGTGATGAGTGGAGAGCCAGACCTTATCGCCAAATGAATAGTTTGGAGGTTTCATTCTTTTTTTGTCATAATGAATTTTCTGGTATTGTTTTGCTTTTAGTATGTTATCATGCACTAAAATAAAATTTTCTGAAATAGTGTTCATTAATTCATTGTCCACTGGCCCAGAAGTATTACCTAGTCTCAACCCATTGATCTATTGACCAGGAACCTGTTTGCTCTAAGAAGCAAGACTCATCTCTCTGAACTCTGATTCCAGTTGCGCAGATTAACTTCCAAAACAGCCATCCATCGCGGTGACATCACACGCCAACAGCCGGAACCAGCTCGGAACATCGGTGAGTGTACTCTCAGCTACCCGGTGCATTGAGCTCTATCATCAAGGTATGAATGCTGGACTTACCCTTAACTACTTGTATTTAGGATTCACTTCTGACCACCGCTTGTCTCAGACTTGTGGCATGACGCCAACTATTGCCATCTACCTCTCCGATTGTGCAGACTTGTTCAGAGTAAGCTCATATGACTTTAGATATGCATACAGTTACTGTTATTGCTTAAATATGGTGTCTTCTTATACAAACCTCTGCCGTATTATGATTGTTGCCACCTTAACTGCTATAGAGGTTTTGTAATAGACTAATACCTAAATTAAGGAAGAATTCCTGCTTTTTATGTTATTTATATACTGACATACTCATTAACATAAGTTGGAAGCAGTACTACCACACAATCTTAATAAATAAGGAGTCATATACATCCTTAGTATATTAAAATACTAACGCCTAGATTTAGAGTTTTGCGGCCAAAGAGGTGCATTAGCTACGCATGCTTTTTTTCTCCCGCACCTTTTAAATACTGCTGGTATTTAGAGTTCACAGAATGGCTGGGTTTTCAGTGCGTTAGGCTCCAAAAAGGGAGCGTAGAGAATAAGTTACCGCCACTGCAACTCTAGATACCAGCGGTGCTTACGGACGCGGCCAGCTTCAAAAACATGCTCGTGCACGATATCCCCATAGAAAACAATGGGGCATTTTGAGCTGAAATAAAACCTAACACCTGCATTCTATTGGCTGATCAGAACAGCCAATAGAATGCGAGCTCAATCTGATTGGCTGATTGGATCAGCCAATCGGATTGAACTTGAATCTGATTGGCTGTTCAATCAGCCAATCAGAATTTTCCTACCTTAATTCCGATTGGCTGATAGAATCCTATCAGCCAATTGGAATTCGAGGGACGCCATCTTGGATGACGTCATTTAAAGGAACCGTCATTCGTCAATAGTCCGTCGGTGAAGAAGGATGGCTCCGCGTCGGCTGGAAGATGATGGCTCCGGAAGAAAGAAGCTTGAAGATGCTGCTTCATAGAAGACTTAATCCCGATGATGGACTTCTTCAGCCGCCGCTTGGATCCAGACTTCAGCCCGATGATGGATTTCTTCAGCCGCCGCTTGGATCCAGACTTCAGCCCGAGGATGGACGTCACTCTTCAGCCCCCCGCTTGGGCTTGGATCAACACTTTGGACCCTCTTCTGGACCAATCGGTGAACCTGGCATGGTGAAGACAAGGTAGGGAGATCTTCAGGGGCTTAGTGTTAGGTTTATTTAAGGGGGGTTTGGGTTAGATTAGGGGTATGTGGGTGGTTGTAATGTTGGGGGGGTATTGTATGTTTTTTTTTTACAGGCAAAAGAGCTGAATTCTTTGGGGCATGCCCCGCAAAGGGCCCTTTTCAGGGCTGGTAAGGTAAAAGAGCTTTGAACTTTTTTAATTTAGAATAGGGTAGGGCATTTTTTTATTTTGGGGGTCTTTGTTATTTTATTAGGGGGCTTAGAGTAGGTGTAATTAGTTTAAAATTGTTGTAATATTTTTCTAATGTTGGAAAATATTTTTTTATTTTTTGTAACTTAGTTCTTTTTTATTTTTTGTACTTTAGTTAGTTTATTTCATTGTAGTTATTTGTAGGTATTTTATTTAATTAATTTATTGATAGTGTAGTGTTAGGTTTAATTGTAGATAATTGTAGGTATTGTATTTAATTAATTTATTGATAGTGTAGTGTTAGGTTTAATTGTAACTTAGGTCAGGATTTATTTTACAGGTAATTTTGTAATTATTTTAACTAGGTAACTATTAAATAGTTATTAACTATTTAATAGCTATTGTACCTGGTTAAAATAAATACAAAGTTGCCTGTAAAATAAATATTAATCCTAAAATAGCTACAATATAATTATTATTTATATTGTAGCTATATTAGGGTTTATTTTACAGGTAAGTATTTAGCTTTAAATAGGAATAATTTATTTAATAAGAGTTAATTTATTTCGTTAGAATAAAATTATATTTAGGGTTAGGGTTAGGGTTAGACTTAGCTTTAGGGGCTAAAAAATTTATTAGAGTAGCGGTGAGCTCCGATCAGCAGATTAGGGGTTAACCCCTAAAGGACCAGCGACGTACCCTGTATATCACTGGCCTTTTTTGGGGACTTGATTGTTTTATAGCGCGGTCTTGCCACCAGCGTTGAGACTGCTCTATTCCACAAAGCCTGCTGGAGGGAGTGCATTAATAGCGTGTTCTTGCTAGACTTGTGCTATTATGTCCTGAAAAAACCCTTAACGACCAGTGACATACAGGGTACATTGTGGTCATTAAGGGGTTAATACTTGAAGTTAGGTGTCGGCGATGTTAGGGAGGGCAGATTAGGGGTTAATACTATTTATTATAGGGTTATTGAGGCGGGAGTGAGGTGGATTAGGGGTTAATAAATTTATTATAGTAGCGGTGCGGTCCGCTCGGCAGATTAGGGGTTAATAAGTGTAGGCAGGTGGAGGCGACGGTGAGGGGGGCAGATTAGGGGTTAATAAATATAATATAGGGGTCGGCGGTGTTAGGCGCAGCAGATTAGGGGTACATAGCTATAATGTAGGCGGCAGCGGTGTACGGAGCGGCAGATTAGGGGTTAATAATAATATGCAGGGGTCAGCGATAGTGGGGGCGGCAGATTTGGGGTTAATAAATATAATATAGGGGTCGGCGGTGTTAGGGGCAGCAGATTAGGGGTTCATAGGGATAATGTAGATGGCAGCGGCGTGCGGTCGGCAGATTAGGGGTTAAAAAAATTTAATATAGTGGCGGCGATGTGGGGGGACCTCGGTTTAGGGGTGCATAGGTAGTTTATGGGTGTTAGTGTACTTTAGAGCACAGTAGTTAAGAGCTTTATAAACCGGCGTTAGCCCAGAAAGCTCTTAACTACTGACTTTTTTCTGCGGCTGGAGTTTTGTCTTTAGATTTCTAACGCTCACTTCAGCCACGACTCTAAATACCGGCGTTAGAAAGATCCCATTGAAAAGATAGGATACGCAATTGACGTAAGGGGATCTGCGGTATGGAAAAGTCGCGGCTGGAAAGTGAGCGTTAGACCCTTTAATGACTGGCTCCAAATACCAGAGGGCGGTAAAAAACAGCGTTAGGAGCCTGTAACGCTGGTTTTGACGGCTACCGCCCAACTCTAAATCTAGCCGTAAGTCTTCAGTTGTGGTTCAAAACTTAATATCAGGTGTATCCATTTCTTTACAGGATACACAAGAACCAACAAAACATATTGACTTCACTGACAGTGACAGATGCCGAAGGATTGGAGGGTTTGGAGCAAAAAAGGTGGTCAACAGTGTCAAAGGCTGCAGACAGATCAAGGAGAATAAGCAGAGAGAAGTGGCCTTTTGATTTTGCTGTAAGTAGCTTGTTGGTAACCTTGACGATTTCTGTCTCTATGGAGTGATAGGGATGAAATCCAGATTGCAGTGGGTAAAGGAGGGAGTTTAATGTAAGGAAATGGGATAGGCTTGCATATACATATAGTTTTTCGAGAAGCTTTGAGGCAAGAGAGAGGAGGGAAATAGGACTGTAGTTGGATGGGGAAGTTGGTTCAAGGGAAGGTTTTTTGAGGATAGGTGTGACCAGTGCATGTTTCAAAGATTAGGGAAATATACCGGTGCTAAGGGAGAGGTTGAAAGTGTGTGTGAGTATAGGGGTAAGGGTAGAAGAGAAGGAGGGGAGTAGCTGTGAGGGGATAGGGTCAAGGGGACAGGTAGTGAGGGGAGAGCGCAGTAAAAGTGCTACAACTTTTTCCTCAGTAACAAGGGAGAAAGAGCTAAGTTTATGACTAGGTGGGTAGTGGTTGATTGCGAGTGTTTGAGGGTGAGGGAGAATGGAATTATGTTAAGAGCTGATTTAGTTTCTGATTAAGTCGATTTTTTTATTGAAGTGGCTGGCAAAGTCTTGAGCTGACAGAGAAGTTGTAGTAGGAGTTGGGGGTTGGTGGAGAAGAGTATTGAAAGTGGAGAACAGACATTATGGGTTTGAAGAAAGATTAGAGATGAGTAGAGAAGTAGTTTTGCTTATAAAGATTAAAGGCAGAATAGTAGGAGTTCAAGATGAATTTGTAATTTGTAAAAGAGATTTTCTCCAGTGCCACTCAGCAGTACGGGAACATCTTAGTAGGTACCGTGTCAGAGGAGTATGCCAGGGCTGAGGATGAGTGCATGATTTCCAAGCTATGGTAAGAGGGGCCAGATTGTCAAGGACGGATGTAAGGGTGGAATTATAGTGGCAGATTGGTCAGGGCAGGAAAAGGAGAAGTATGAGAGGAGAGGTTCGAGGGAATTAGCAAGTTGTTGCTGATCTAATGACATAATGCTTCTGTGAAGTTTGGTGTGAGGAGTAGAAGGAGGGAGAGTTGTAGGGAGGGATGATATGTTGCAAGTGAGGAGATGGTGGTCAGAAAGAGGAAAAGGGAAGTTTGTGAAGTTGTGATAGACAATGTGATAGACAATGGCCTACTATGTTCTCAAACTGGATTTTATTACATCAATGTCACTCCTCCATCCTAAAACATACTGAGAGGAAAAACCTACTACATACCCTAACTCCATTTGAATCCCTCTGCAAATACGCAGCACCTACCAGGCGTACCCTCTCACTGGTATACTCACTACTTCAAACAACACCTCCCGGGCACACCCCATACTTCATAGACCGATGGACTAATGAACTCAATATAGATATATCACATATGGATATGTCTCATATTTTCTCAAACGTGACTAAGGTCTCCTCCTCTAGCAAAATCATAGAGACTAATATAAAAATTATTCAAATATGGTACCTGACATCATCGAGAATAAACTATTCGCCTCTGCCAGTGATAAATGCTGGAGATGCGATAAATCAATAGGCAATACGTCGCGCATCTGGTGGACATGCCCCCAGATACAAACATTTTGGGAATCCATTATAAAAGCTACCTCCAAAATGATAGATGTTAACTTACCAATGGACCCTTCTATATGGTTACTTAACAATGTATCCCCCAAACTCCCAACTCATAAAAAAAATTAATCTTCATAGCTAGCAATAGCATAAAAACACTTATTGCTCAAAATTAGAAAAGCAAAGTAGTACCCACGATGGCCCATTGGTATAACAAATTTCACCAAATAATAGAGCTAGAGGAGTACGCCTACATGCAACATAAACAAGATTCATCTTATATTCAGATGAAAATCCTAGGGGAAGAGTATCAGCCACAACCAGCAACACATACAGACGTAAATACGTAGCATAAAGTATGGAAACACGTGACAAACACATGTCTGACTCAAATGTCTGGCACATTTGTTGGGTGCATAGTCTAGTGACACGTTTAGAACTGGTCTCAGCAATGAAGAAAACCTTTTATTTATTTGTTTTTATTTTTTTATTTTTAACAACATGGCTGTGTCTACTGCCTTATGGACACTCAAACACTTTATACATATTTTTTCAATATTCGAAGAATCATCTGCCTATTATTCCCAAGCTGTTTTCTGCTTTGAATACTTCATTATGTCTAGAATGTATTTAGGTCCGAATTACAAGTGGAGCTATTAATAGCACAAGGTGCACTACCATTATAGCGGGACAGCACTATGAATAGCACACAATCTCGTATTATAAATACATGGTAAAATAGAATTACCAGAGAATATTTAGCATGGCCTTATACTTTTAACCCTTTCTGGTCCTTTAAATGCTTAATTGGTGCGGCCGGCAGGTCTTATTTAATTTACGCGACAATATTTTTGAATTACACAGCTAAATAGCAAGTCACCGCTAGATGTTGCTATTTAGCTGTGAAATTCAAAAGCGGAAAAGGTCGAAATATATCCGACATTTGAGAGCATGGTCTAAAACCCTTTGTCTGATATATACAAAGGACCGCAAAGGGTTAATGGATGGCGCGGCTGTACAAAACACCAACATAAAGCAATTGTGAAACATGCTCAGATGGATTTATGTTAAATTTTCTCTAGCAAGGACAATGGAGAAAGAATACACGGTCCCCGAATGTCCTGCCTATGAGAAAGAAAATGTGTGCATTTATTAATGTATATGATAGACTGCTGGTTAGATACTTTATTAACAGCTTTGTACAGCAGCTGAATATTGACAGTAAGATGATGTCTAATACCTTCTAAGGAATCCTCTAGGTTAGCGGGGACAAATTTTTGAGGATGGGCTTAAATTTGTTTACTAATAATAAAAAAATATCACAATTTATTTATTTTTTAATATAAAGAGACATAAAAATTTTTTTAAAAATGTTTAATTAATAGTATGGGGCATATTTATCAAAGTGCAGTCGGACATGATACGATGTAGCGTATCATGTCCGCTGCACATTGATAAATGCCGACAGCATACGCTGTCGGCATTTATCATTGCACAAGCAGTTTACCAGAACTGCTTGTGTAATACCGCCCCCTGCAGATTCACGGCCAATCGGCCGCTAGCAAGGGGTGTCAATCAACCCAATCGTATTCGATCGGGTTAATTTCTGTCCGCCGCCTCCGAGCAGGCGGATAAGTTATGGAGCAGATTCGGCCCCTATATATCATCAATTAAAGCTTGGAGATATAAAAAATACTTTATTAAGCACAATAATTGCAGCCAATATGGAGCAGCAGGGTTTTTTCAGAGCTTGATAATTCGGCCGCTATATATAATCAATTAAAGCTTGGACATTAAAAAAAATACTTTATTAAGCACAACAATTGCAGCCAATCAAAGTAATAACCATATATATCCCATCTTTGATTTAAAACATAATAGTGTTATTAACAAATCAGTAGAAAAGCAGGACAAAATATTAACAATTAGCCTACCCAAACACAAACCAGATTACTTAATCTAATCAACCAATCAGGTTTGCTATAGTCTATAAATAGAGGATTAATCCAGGACACAGCAAAGATTGGAAAGAATAGATGCTGTTGTTGCTTGTTAAAAGAGGATGAAGACAGAAGGATTTCATGAAAGCTTAAAGGGTCCTTTTTATGTAAGGACCATTTTGGTTTGGAATATTTAAGTAAGTTAGGTGTTGGGGTATTATATGCAATGGGGGTAGAGATTGCTTAGTAGGGATTTACTGATTGGGATTAATGTAGGAGGGCTAGATCTAGTTAGCAATGAAGGGGGTGTAGGGTGTAGTTCTGATAGATTGTGGCATGGGGGGTTTAGAGTTAAGGGGGTTTGTGGTGGATAGACTGCAGTAAAAAATGTAGTGCTGTAAGATTGGTTCAGCCATTAGGGTTATCTGTGGAAAGGAGGGTGAGAGTTAATTGTGCTGGTGGAAAAAATCACCCAAAAGATTTAATTGCAGTGGTGATGGACCAGATCAACAATTCGGTTAGGATTACCCTTAATGGTGTTTGGAGGAAACAGGTAAGTGGCAGTTAGGGATAAACTATAGTGAGGACATTGGTACAGTGATGGTTGACTTTCAAAGCCTATAACACTGAGGCCTAGATAATATGGCAATTAGTGTTATAGTGATGTTAGTGTCAGGGTGCCAGGAATCAGAATGAGACGAGAAGTGCAAAAATAATTACAACTTTATTAATAGCAAAAAATAATAAAAAGTCCAGAAAACAAATAACAAGCCAGGAGTCAAAACCAGAGCTGGTAGTCAGACAAGCCGAGCCAGGAGCCAAAGCAAATAGTCAGATGAGCTGAGTCAGGATCCAAAGCGTGTAGTCAGACAAGCCGGAATCAGGAACAAGGAGAACAACAGAGCCAGGAATAAGCCAGGGATCAGGAACCAGGAGGGACCTCAGACCACCAGGTAATACACAGGAGTTCTCACAAACAGGTCTGAGACAATGCAAGGGCAAAGTATACTGAACAGAAGCCCTTTAAATAATTAGTGATGACATCACAATTCTGAGACTGCATCCTGTCTCACACTGATGATGAACACCAGTCTGGCCATAAAAGGAAGTGCAGAAAATGAGCAGCATCACACAGTATGCACCAGAGTCAGCAAGAGAGGTGAGTAAAATCGCTGCCAGCAGCACATGGCAAACAAAGGAGGGAAAAACCCTGACAGTACCCTCCTGTCAACGACCCCTCCCCCGCGGGAGGACAAAAGGCTTATTGGGGAAACAGGCATGGAAGGCACAGAGGAGGGCGGGAGCATGAACATCAGAGGAGGGAAACCATGAACGCTCCTCCGGACCGTAGCCCCTCCAGTGAACCAAATACTGTACAAGGCCCTTGGACATATGAGAGTCAATAATGCTGCTGACCTCATACTCCTCATGATTATCAACAAAGATAGGACGGGGACGAGGTAACACAGTGGTAAACTGATTACAAACCAATGGTTTCAAGAGGGAGACATTGGAGATGCGCATTGCAGGAGGAAGGTCAAGAGCGTAGGCCACAGGATTGACCCGTCGGAGTATTCGGAAAAGACCAACATAACGGGGAGACAGTTTATTATAAGGCACATGAAAGTTCAAGTTGCGGGACGACAGCCAAACTCTCTCACCAACCTGGTAGGAAGGCGCACGCAGACGCCTTAGATCGGCCTGGAACTTTTGGCGCTGCATAGAACGATGAAGGCAATCCTGAATCTGCACCCACGCTGAACAGATTTGCCAGAGATGCTCCTCCAAAGCCGGAATACCCTGAGACATGAATGAATCGGGCAACAAGGATGGTTGAAACCCATAATTCGCCATGAATGGGATAACTTGGAGGAAGCATTAATAGCACTATTACGAGCAAACTCTGCCCAAGGTAACAGTTCAGACCAATTATTGTGGCAATCTGAGCAATGGAGGAACTGTTCCAGAGATTGATTAGACCGTTCCGCAGCCCCATTGGATTGAGGATGATATGCCGAGGAGAATGAAAGCTGGATTCCTATTTGAGCACAAAAGGAACGCCAACATCTGGAGACAAACTGGCTACCCTGGTCCGATACTATCTCCTTGGGTAACCCAAGTAACTGGAAGACCTCCCGGGCAAAAATTGAAGCAAGCTCCTGAGCGGTAGGCAACTTCTTCAAGGGAATGCAATGTGACATTTTAGAAAAACGGTCAACCACCATAAGGATAACAGTATTGCCATTGGAAATAGGGAGCTCAACAATGAAGTCCATGGAAAGATGTGTCCAAGGATGCTCACCATTAGCAATAGGTTGAAGAAGACCCACAGGAAGACGTCAAGGAGTCTTATTCTCTTCACAAACTGAGCAGGAGGCAACATACGCAGCAACATCTGAACGAAGACCTGGCCACAACAATTGTCAAGTGACAGACCAAATCATTTGGTTATTGCCTGGGTGATCTGTGGCTTTAGGATAGTGGTAAGTGTGCAAAAGTTTAGTTAGAAGATTCTCAGGAACAAAACACTTACCACTAGGTTTCTCAAACGGTGCATTGGTTTGTGCAGCCAGGATCTCCTCCCCCAAGGGAGAAGTCAAATTAGTACGTATGGTAGACAAAATATGGTCAGGAGGTATAACTGGAGTAGGTACAGAATCCTCCTTGGACAGTGGTGAAAATTGAGAGGGCATCAGCCCTAACATTCTTACTACCAGGCAGTTAGGAGACCACATAATTAAACTGAGGCAAAAATAGCGCCCATCTGGCCTGTCGGGGCGACAAACTTTTTGCTTCAGATAGATAAGTTAAATTCTTGTGGTCAGTAAGAATGAGCACTGGCAAACTAGTACCCTCAAGAAGGTGCCTCCATTCCTTGAGTGCCAAAATTATGGCCAGTAATTCCCTGTTGCCAATTTCATAATTGCACTCCGCTGGAGACAATAATAAACTTTCTATAGTAATTGGGGAGCCCCAAAAAACGTTGAATAGACCGAAGACCAACTGGGCGAGGCCACTGCAGAACTGCAGATAACTTGCCAGGATCCATGAACTGCAGATAACTTGTCAGGATCCATGGAGAACCCTGCAACGGAGATAACATAACCTAGGAAGGTTACTTGAGTCTGATGGAACTCGAGTTTACAAAACAGGCCATTCTCACGTAGTCTCTGAAGAACCCATGTAACATCAGAACGATGAGCCTCAAGTTTGGGTGAGTGTATGAGGATGTCGTCTAAGTACACCACAACACACTGTTGCAACATATCTCGTAGGACGTCATTAATAATTTCCTGGAAAACAGCAGGAGCATTACATAGGCCAAAGGGCATTACAAGATACTCATAATGCCCGCTCCTGTTGTTAAATGCTGTTTTCCATTCGTGGCCCTCCTTGATCCTAACAAGATTGTACGCTTCTCTCAAATCAAGTTTAGTAAAGACCGTAGCTCCCTTGAGGCGGTCAAAGAGTTCCGTAATGAGTTGAATAGGGTAAGCATTCTTAATGGTAAGACGATTAAGACCCCTATAATCGATGCATGGTCTTAACTCGCCACCCTTTTCCTTCACAAAGAAGAAGCCAGCCCCTGCAGGAGAGCTGGATTTGCGGATGATCCCCCACGACAGAGCATCAGCAACATACTCCTCCATAGCAGTATTCCCCGCAACAGACAGAGGGTAAACCCAGCCCCGAAGGAGGAATGGCTCCAGGTTGCAGGTCTATGGCACAATCGTAAGACTGGTGAGGAGGCAACATACTGGCACGCAACTTGTCAAAAATGTCTAGGAACTCTTGGTACTCTTCTGGCAATTGAGATACCGAAGAAGTGCACAAGACTTTAACTGGTTTCCGAAGAAAAGTGGAAATACATTGCGGAGACCACAACAAAATTTCGGACCTGCATCAGTCAAAATTATGATTGTGCTTTTGGAGCCAGGGATAACCCAGAACAATGCAGAGAGTTTATCACCTGGAACTGGAGGGTTTCAAAATGGAGAGCCCCTACAGCCATGGATAACAGAGCAGTTTTGTGAGTAACGAGTAAGAGCTGAAGGGGCCTGCCATCAATGGCCTCAATAGCAAGTGGAATGGACCAATGCAAAACAGGAATGGAGTGCTTTGATACAAAAGCACTGTCAATGAAATAGCCCGCAGCACCGGAGTCAACAAGAGCCTGGGTGACTATGGAGGAGTCCACCCAGGAAAGGACAACCGTGACCAAAGGTTTCTCTTTTAGCGATTCCGGGGACGAGGATAAACCACCCAAGGTCTGCCCCCGACAGGACCTTAGGTGTGAGCGTTTCCCGGCCGTGTAGGACAAGACTTCAAAAGGTGGCCCTGTAACCCACAATAGAGGCAGAGCCCCTCCCTCCTCCTAAAAGCCCTCTCCACCACGGAGAGACGCATGAATCCCAACTGCATCGGCTCAGCAGTACCTGGTGACTCAGGACCAGGAGGCATGGGAGGAGAGGGAGGCATGGTTGGGAACGAACACGTAGGAGACAATGGAAAAGGAGGCTTCCACTTGAAAGAGGGCCTCTCTCTGAGTCTGATGTCAATTAGGATCAAAAAAGACACCAATGCCTCGAGATCCTCTGGTAAATCTCTGGCAGCAACTTCGTCTTTAATCGCATCAGAGAGCCCATGAAAGAAGGTGACAAGGGCTTCATTGTTCCAACCTACCTCTGCGGCAAGTGTACGGAACTCAATGGCATACTGAGCAACAGATCTTGTGCTGAATGGACATGAGTCGTTTAGCAGCAGAGGAGGAGCGAGCCGGAACATCAAATACTCTTCAAAAGGAGGCCACAAATTCAGGGTAATTTGAAATCACAGGTTTATTAGTCTCCCACAAGGGATTAGCCCAGGCAAGAGCTGTGTCAGAGAGTAACGCTATGAGAAATCCCACCTTAGCTCTGTCAGAGGGAAACGCCTGAGGTAACATCTCAAAATAAATGCCCACCTGGTTAAAAAACCCTCTGCACTGATTAGGATCGCCTCCATATTGCTGAGGTAGAGGTCCAGAACCAGACATGCTCCTGGTAGGACTAGGTGCAGCATCGGAAACAGGAGCATCCATAACTTGCGGGACACTTTGGTCCAAATGTGCAGTGCAAGTCAGCATGGTTTGCAGGGCTAGTGCAAATTGATCCAAGCGGTAATCCTGTTCATCCATCCTGTAAATTATGGCAGGTAAAGGTGGATTATTAGCACCATCAGGATTCAAAGCCCTTGCGTAATGTCAGGGTGCCAGGAATCAGACTGAGACGAGAAGAGCAAAAATAATTACACCTTTATTAATAGTAAAAAATAATAAAAAGTCCACAAAACAAATAATAAGCCAGGAATCAAAACCAGAGCTTGTAGTCAGACAAGCCAAGTCAGGAGCCAAAAAGAATAGTCAGATGAGCCAAGTCAGGAGCCAAAGCGAGTAGTCAGACGAGCCGGAATCAAGAACAAGGAGAACAGCAGAGTCAGGAACAAGCCCAGGATCAGGAACCAGGAGAGATGTCAGACAGCCAGGTAATACACAGGAGCTCTCACAAACAGGTCTGAGACAACGCAAGGGCAAAGCATACTGAATAGAGGCCCTTTAAATAATAAGTGATGACATCACAATTCTGAGACTGCATCCTGTCTCACACTAATGATGAACACCAGTCTGGCCATAAAAGGAAGTGCAGGAAATGAGCAGCATCACACAGTATGCACCAGAGTAAGCAAGAGAGTTGAGTAAAATGGCTGCCAGCAGCACATGGCAAACAAAGGAGGGAAAAAACCCTGACAGCCAGAAATTCACATGCTGCAATTCCCCATTACCTAATCAAAAAAATATAATTCAGGATCTGTCAATCCAATTCTTCGTAGTTTAACAGTTGATCTCTTGATAAAGCATAGAAAGCACGTTTCTGAATTCATACCATTCCCATGACAGTAGAAAATCTGCTTTATAAAAAGTACATTGCATTTATAAAGTCTTCTGTTCATTATGATCTGTTTATTATGTTTCATAAAACTGTTCTTTTTTTCTCAGAGTGGACTTTTACTACTTGAGGCATTTCTTTAGCTCCTTTCAAAGTCTTTTGATTCTAAATGAACCCTGGATTCAGATTATTCCATTCAATCTGTGGCCCTTCATTACAATCTGTAAGGGTTTGCCAATAAAAAAAAAATACTTTTGGCTTTCTTTTCAATGTCATTCCACTACATTTGAATAGACAGTGTAAATGAATAGCACTTTCCACTTTTTATGTGTTTTAATGTATTTATAGAGATAGTAAACTCTAAATAATTCTATAATAGGTATAAAAGATCACAATTTAAACATGTTAAAATTATACTATGGAAATTAGATTTCTAAGGATTGATTGTTCATTTGTTGAAAAGTAAAACTACAGTTTTATTGGCGGACAGTGGCACACCTCACAAACAGAAAAATAAAAAGAAGTAATACCCTTTCAAATGGCCTGTTATATATGCAAATCCTTTAATGTCCCTTTCAAGACCATATTTATAATGAATTAATTAAAAGAAAATTAAAGCATTTATCACATTTCCTAATGGCGTTCATCAGTAATCAAACACATTAAGCATTTTTTAGAAAAATAGATATGCTGCAAGTGTGGATGATGAATTAATTGCTAGTAGGATAGAGACTTTGTCACCCTCGAGTTGCACATGTTAGGTTTTGCACACTCTTGTCCTCCTCGCTCCTTGTTAAAGTGCCCTTGTTGTTGTGTGTGTCGGCATCTCTCCTCGTTGCGCACATCATATTCTTTTGCGCTCCTTGGCCTCTGGAACGCATTGTCATAGCAGTCATCTTTTCTTGAAAGTACTTCTCAGGCGTGCTATTTGCATGTCGGTTCCTGGCTTGCTATTTAATAGACATGTGTGTTTCGTTTCGTTCAGACGAATTTGATCGAATTCGGAGCTTCAGACCAAATCAAATTTCAGAATCAAATCTTTTCCGAAAGCATACTAATCCGAATGAATTTGTGCCGAAATATTCGAATCGTTTGGACTTATTCGGTTTCATTCGGAAGTGTGTGGCGCAGTTGTTTTTTAAAAAAAATATTATTAAATCCAAAGAACCGCAAAATAGTTAGAAAATTAGATATTATTATCAAATAATTAAAATATGAGTGAGATTGAACAGGTAAAAGTTTTAAGTTTGGTGTTGGACCCGGTATGGTTATGTATTGTTTTACTTGGATATTTTTGACAAATCCGAATCGACGTAACATAACTAACGAGTAACAAAAAATCTATTCAAATTAATTTGGTTTTATTCAAATGAGTATATTGTCATATTCTTTTACAGACTTCTTGTCCAATCAGATCATTCATTTTGTTTTGTGGGTTGGATTACTGTCACGGTGATAGTCTTCTAGTCCAATAATCATATTATTTTAATTTTAGTAACATAGTAGATAAGGTTGAAAAAAGACTGAAGTCCATCGAGTTCAACCTATACAAATCTAAACTACTTTCAAAAAGCTCCAGTTAAGCTTAAATAACCCCATTAAAATGTGACCCATTTAATACTAGCAATCATATCCATGAATTTTGTTTATATACAGAAATGTATCCAGACTATGTTTAAATGTATCTATGGTATTGGCATTCACTACCTCCTTTGGTAATGAGTTCCACAATGTTATTGCTCTTACAGTGAAAAAACGTTTCCGTTGCAGGAGATTAAATCTCCTTTCCTCCAACCTTAAATTATGACCTCTTGTCAGAAACAATTTTCTTGGAATAAACAGAGCTTCTGCCATCTCTGTATATGGGCCTTGAATATATTTATATAAAGTAATCATGTCACCTCTCAAGCACCTTTTTTCTAAAGAAAACAGACCCAGTTTGGCTAGCCTCTCCTCATAGGTTAATTTCTCCAATCCCCTTATTAGCTTTGTGGCCCTTCTCTGAACTTTTTCTAGTTCTGCAATATCCTTTTTAGCAATCAGTCCCCAGAACTGCACTCCAAACTCAAGGTGAGGTCTTACCAGGGCTTTATATAATGACAGAATTATGCTTTCCTCCCTTGAATCAATGCCTCACTTAATACATGCTAGTATCTTATTAGTCTTTGAAGCCGCTGCCCTGCATTGTGCACCCATCTTTAGCTTGTTATCTATTACTACTCCCAAATCCCTTTCCTCCTGTGTTTGGCTAAGTCTTGTCCCATTTAAAAAATACGTAGCCTGCTTATTTTTACTTCCAAAATGTAGAACCTTACATTTTTCCGTATTAAATCTCATTTTCCATTCACTTGCCCATAGTTCTAATTTTAGCAAATCCCTTTGTAAAGAGAGTTCGTCCTGCTCTGACCTAATGACCTTACTTAACTTAGTATCCTCTGCAAAAATAGAGATGTCGCTATTTAATCCTTGCTCCAAGTCATTTATAAAAATATTAAAAAGAACAGGGCCCAGTACTGATCCCTGGGGGACGCCACTGATTACCTTTGTCCAATCTGAGTATGATCCATTTACTACTACTCGTTGCTCCCTATCTTTTATCCAGTTATTTATCCATAAGCTAACATTTTCAGCTATTCCCAGTCCCTTAATTTTGTGCATTAATCTCTCATGTGGCACTGTATCAAATGCCTTTGCCAAATCTAAGTATATCACATCAACTGATTCCCCTTTATCTATATTTTTACTTACTTCCTCGTAGAATCTAATTAGATTAGTTTGACATGATCTATTTCTCCTAAAGCCATGCTGATTAGAACTCATAATCTTGTTTACACGAATATGCTCATCAATATAATCCTTTATAATCCCTTCAAATATCTTCTCCACTATTGATGTCAGACTAACTGGTCTATAGCTTCCTGGATCATCCCTGCTTCCCTTTTTGAAGATTGGCACCACAACAGCTTTACGCCAATCCTGGGGTACCATGCCTGAGGATAATGAGTCTTTAAAAATTAAGAGTAAAGGTTTGTCTATAACAGTGCTAAGTTCCCTTAACACCCTTGGGTGTATTCCATCTGGGCCTGGAGTTTTATTTACCTTAATATTTTCCAGTTTTTTCCTGATATCCTCTAAACAAAACCCAGTTAGTGGTATGGTCGGGCATGTTCTATTCTGTTCCAAAGTATCATTCAATGGTTCCTCTCTTGTGTATACTGAAGAAAAAAACTGGTTTAGTACCTCAGCCTTCTCCCTGTCATTATTTATCATGCTACCCTCCACGCATTTTAATGTACCTATATTATCCTTCTTAGATTTTTTTCCTATTTATGTACTTAAAGAACCTTTTAGGGTTAGACTTAGAATCCTTGGCAATTAATTTTTCATTTTCAATTTTTGCTAATTTGATTGCTTTTTTGCATGATATGTTACATTCCTTATAAATATTGTATGCTGAGTCTGTACTATTTTCTTTTAATAATTTAAATGCCCTACGTTTTTTCCTAATTTCTCTTAACACATTTTTATTTAGCCATAACGGCTTTGTTTTTTTATTTTTATTTTTATAACCATATGGTATGTGTTGATATGAATATTTATTTAACACATTTTTAAATATTATCCATTTATCCTCTGTACTTTTATTAGAAAATACATTGTCCCAATTTATATTATTTAATGATTTCCTTAAATCGTTGAATTTTGCTTTCTTGAAATTGGATTGGATTACTGTCACTCGCAGTGCAATGTGCTTTTAGCTTTCCTCAAGGGTTGTGCTAATGGTCTGTGCTGTTGTTAAGCAGAGGGGGGAGACATTTTTATTCAGACTTGCAGGCTGTCAGCATTGCAGCATAACACAAGCCCTGAATTGAACAGAAGAGAAGAAGACACAGTGGCCTAGAGATTTACTGGTCTGCGTACAAAATTAAATTTTAAAAGTATTTTTTGTTATTATTATTATTGTTGCTGAAATTGTGAATCAAGAGAGAAAGTTTTACAACAGTCAAATATATATTTATCTTATTATTATGGTTCTTGCATTAATAATTTAATTTTAATTTAAATACATTAGTTGTTAAAGGAAAATAAAACACATTGGGATAGAGACAAAATATAATAATATGAACTTTAAATTACTTCACCTGCAAATTTATACTTCAGTGCCTCACCATTAACCCTTTCTTTTAAGTTTCTGAATTGTACAGCTCTTTTTTTTTTCTTTTTTTTTTAAATCTTTATTAGAAAAATTATATAAAATGTACAGAAAAATAATAAAGTGAGCAAAACTTCACACACATATCAAGAAAAAATCATCTGGGATATCATTACATCTATAAGATAATTAACCATCACCAATTTATAATACCCCCCTATTCCTCCTTCTTTCACTTCGCTCTCTTTCCACTATAATTCAACAACATTCTTTGATAAAAAAACGCTAACTAACTTCGTATTATTGTCTTATAATTTCAGATAAATATGGAACCTGTCCCCTCTCCACCCATCCCCACCCATCCCCACCCCTCCAAACAAAAGAAAAAAAAAGGGAGGGGGCAAATTAACCCAGTGCTTCCCCACTTCCCATAAACAGTGGGATTATTTGTGATATATTTAACACAGCATCCTCCCCCATATACTTAGTAAATTCCAGCCATGTTTTCTTGTAACTCAAGACACTTGCTTTGTTGTAAAATTTAGTATCATAGGCCTCCAGGAACGCCTGTCTGAGTAACTTTTTTTTAACTGCTCCTATGGAGGGGATCTTGTTATTCACCCAGTTTACATAGAGTAAGGATCTCGTTAAGATTATAACCCATTGTATAAATTTAGTGTTTGCCCCTCAGTTAACCTCCTTATTTAAGAAGATAGAATTTTCTCCCAATAAATGAATCTTCTTCTTTGTAACCATTAAAAGGAAATACTCGATTTTACCCCACATCTGTCTAACCTTGGGACATGAAAACACCATGTGTATTATAGATGGATCTACCTCCCCACATTTTACGCATTTGTTGTCAATTAATTTATTCCATTTTTGTGCCCTTCTTGGGGTAATATAATCAAAGTGTATTAATCCGAAGTGAGATTCTCTAAAATTAGCTGACTTTGTAATATTCTTGATTATTTCAAAACTCTTGGGAATAATCACACTAGTACTAAGGTTATAATTACCCCACCTATTAGTATACTCTATAATAACTCTCTCTGTCTCTGGGGTTTGTAATATACCATATAGAATAGATAAAAGACCTTTTTTAACTCTTGGACAATCTAGGATCGGATGTTTATGAACAATTCTTGGTTCTTTGCCTAACATTTGCAGCAGATAGTGTTTTGCCTGAAAAAAGTAAAACTTGTCTGATAGTGGCACTTCATATTTCAACTGAAACTCCCTGAAATTATATGATCGTATCAATAAAGGATTAATCAGTTGATTTATATATATAATATTTTTACGCCTCCAACGATGAAATACCTCATAACTTAAGCCTGGGATGAATCTAGAATTTCCTAGGAGGGGCAAGTATTTAGTAATTATATGCTTGTGGCCTACCGATCTCATTGCCATCC
This sequence comes from Bombina bombina, assembly GCF_027579735.1. NCBI lineage: Eukaryota > Metazoa > Chordata > Amphibia > Anura > Bombinatoridae > Bombina > Bombina bombina. The sequence continues at coordinate 1,075,743,097 of NC_069504.1, forward strand.
TCCAAGCCCTTATGATGTCTTTATAAAGAGGGTGTGTTTGGATTCTGAAGCCAAGTTCCCTGTCTGAAGCATGTAGAATAAATGGCAAAGATAATGGCGCACAAACTGCATCCTCTATTTCACGATTCGTAAAAATATCCGCATGTATTAACCAGTCTAATGGATATCTTATTAAAGCTGCATTATTGTAGTTTTTTTAAGTTAGGGAGGGCCAATCCCCCTTTAGAGATTGGAAGATATCATTTTTCTAATCTAATCGTCGGCTTTTTCCCTTTCCACAAAAAGTGTCGGAGTTCTTTCAAAAAATTACAAATATCTATCGCCTAGATTTAGAGTTCTGCGTTAGGGTTAAAAAGCAGCGTTAAGGGGTCCTAATGCTGCTTTTTAACGCCCGCTGGTATTTAGAGTCAGGCAGGAAAAGGTCTACCGCTCACTTTCTTTCCGCGACTCGAGGCTACCGCAAATCCCCTTACGTCAATTGCGTATCCTATCTTTTCTATGGGATTTGTCTAACGCTGGTATTATGAGTCTTGGAAGAAGTGAGCGGTACAGCCTCTACCGACAAGACTCCAACCGCAAAAAAAGTCAGTAGTTAAGAGTTTTATGGGCTAATGCGGGAACATAAAGCTCTTAATTACTGTGCTATAAAGTGCACTAACACCCATAAACTACCTATGAACCCCTAAACTGAGCCCCCCCCACATCGCAAACCCTATAATAATACATTATACCTATGAACCCCTAATCTACTGCCCCCAACATCGTCAACACCTATATTATATTTATTACCCACTAATCTGCCCCCCCAACGTCGCCGCCACCTAACTACACTTGTTAACCCCTAATCTGCCGACCGGACACCGCCTCCACTATAATAAATGTATTAACCCCTAAACCGCCGCACTCCCGCCTCGCAAACACTATAATAAATTGTATTAACCTCTAATCTGCCCTCCCTAACATCGCCGCCACCTACCTACAATTATTAACCCCTAATCTCCTGCCCCCAACATGGCCGCTACTATAATAAATTTATTAACCCCTAAACCCCCCTAAGTTAAATATAATTTAAATTAAAAGAGATAAATTTACTATCATTAAATAAACTATTCCTATTTAAAATTAAATACTTACCTATAAAATAAACCCTAATATAGCTACAATATAACTAATAGTTACATTGTAGCTATTTTAGGATTTATATTTATTTTACAGGCAACCTTGTATTTATTTTAACTAGGTACAATAGCTATTAAATAGTTATTAACTATTTAATAGCTACCTACAGGGAGAGCAGAATTATTAGGCAAATGAGTATTTTGACCACATCATCCTCTTTATGCATGTTGTCTTACTCCAAGCTGTATAGGCTCGAAAGCCTACTACCAATTAAGCATATTAGGTGATGTGCATCTCTGTAATGAGAAGGGGTGTGGTCTAATGACATCAACACCCTATATCAGGTGTGCATAATTATTAGGCAACTTCCTTTCCATTGGCAAAATGGGTCAAAAGAAGGACTTGACAGGCTCAGAAAAGTAAAAAATAGTGAGATATCTTGCAGAGGGATGCAGCACTCTTAAAATTGCAAAGCTTCTGAAGCGTGATCATCGAACAATCAAGCGTTTCATTCAAAATAGTCAACAGGGTCGCAAGAAGCGTGTGGAAAAACCAAGGCGCAAAATAACTGCCCATGAACTGAGAAAAGTCAGGCGTGCAGCTGCCAAGATGCCACTTGCCACCAGTTTGGCCATATTTCAGAGCTGCAACATCACTGGAGTGCCCAAAAGCACAAGGTGTGCAATACTCAGAGACATGGCCAAGGTAAGAAAGGCTGAAAGACGACCACCACTGAACAAGACACACAAGCTGAAACGTCAAGACTGGGCCAAGAAATATCTCAAGACTGATTTTTCTAAGGTTTTATGGACTGATGAAATGAGAGTGAGTCTTGATGGGCCAGATGGATGGGCCCATGGCTGGATTGTAAAGGGCAGAGAGCTCCAGTCCGACTCAGACGCCAGCAAGTTAGAGGTGGAGTACTGGTTTGGGCTGGTATCATCAAAGATAGCTTGTGGGGCCTTTTCGGGTTGAGGATGGAGTCAAGCTCAACTCCCAGTCCTACTGCCAGTTTCTGGAAGACACCTTCTTCAAGCAGTGGTACAGGAAGAAGTCTGCATCCTTCAAGAAAAACATGATTTTAATGCAGGACAATGCTCCATCACACGCGTCCAAGTACTCCACAGCGTGGCTGGCAAGAAAGGGTATAAAAGAAGAAAATCTAATGACATGGCCTCCTTGTTCACCTGATCTGAACCCCATTGAGAACCTGTGGTCCATCATCAAATGTTAGATTTACAAGGAGGGAAAACAGTACACCTCTCTGAACAGTGTCTGGGAGGCTGTGGTTGCTGCTGCACGCAATGTTGATGGTGAACAGATCAAAACACTGACAGAATCCATGGGTGGCAGGCTTTTGAGTGTCCTTGCAAAGAAAGGTGGCTATATTGGTCACTGATTTGTTTTTGTTTTGTTTTTGAATGTCAGAAATGTATATTTGTGAATGTTGAGATGTTATATTGGTTTCACTGGTAAAAATAAATAATTGAAATGGGTATATATTTGTTTTTTGTTAAGTTGCCTAATAATTATGCACAGTAATAGTCACCTGCACACACAGATATCCCCCTAAAATAGCTATAACTAAAAACAAACTAAAAACTACTTCCAAAACTATTCAGCTTTGATATTAATGAGTTTTTGGGTTCATTGAGAACATGGTTGTTGTTCAATAATAAAATTAATCCTCAAAAATACAACTTGCCTAATAATTCTGCACTCCCTGTAGTTAAAATAATTACAAAATTACCTGTAAAATAAATCCTAACCTAAGTTACAAATACACCTAACACTACACAATAAATAAATTAATTAAATAAATTACCTACAATTATCTAAACTCAAATACAATTAAATAAACTATTATACAAAAAAAAAAACCACTAAATTACAGAAAATAAAAAAATACAAGAAGTTTAAACTAATTACACCTAATCTAAGCCCCCTAATAAAATAAAAAAGCCCCCCAAAATAATAAAATGCCCTACCCTATCCTAAATTACAAAGTAATCAGCTCTTTTACCAGTAAATAAAAATACAATACCCCCCCAACATTACAACCCACCACCCACATACCCCTACTCTAAAAACCACCCAAACCCCCCTTAAAAAAAACCTAATACTAACCCCCTGAAGATCTCCCTACCTTGAGTCGTCTTCACTCAGCCGAGCCGAATTCTTCATCCAAGCGGGGCAGAAGAGGTCCTCAATCCGATTGAAGTCTTCATCCAAGCGGGGCAGAAGAGGTCTTCCATCCGATTGAAGTCTTCATCCAAGCGGAATCTTCTATCTTCATCCATCCGGAGAGGAGCGGCAGCATTCTGAAGACCTCCGGCGTGGAGCATCCTTCCAGCACGATGGACTAACGACGAATGACGGGTCCTTTAAATGACGTCATCCAAGATGGCGTCCCTCGAATTCCGATTGGCTTATAGGATTCTATCAGCCAATCGGAATTAAGGTAGGAAAAATCTGATTGGCTGATTCAATCAGCCAATCAGATTGAAGTTCAATCCGATTGGCTGAACCAATCAGACAATCGGATTGACCTTGCATTCTATTGGCTGATCAGAACTGATCGGAATTCGAGGGGCACCATCTTGGATGACGTCATTTAAAGGAACCGTCATTCGTCGTTAGTCCGTTGTGCTGGAAGGATGCTCCGCTCCGGATGGATGAAGATAGAAGATTCCGCTTGGATGAAGACTTCAATCGGATGGAAGACCTCTTCTGCCCCGCTTGGATGAAGACTTCAATCGGATGGAAGACCTCATCTGCCCGCTTGGATGAAGACTTCAAACGGATGGAGGACCTCTTCTGCCCCGCTTGGATGAAGAATTCGGCTCGGCTGAGTGAAGACGACTCAAGGTAGGGAGATATTCAGGGGGTTAGTGTTAGGTTTTTTTAAGGAGGGTTTGGGTGGGTTTGAGAATAGGGGTATGTGGGTGGTGGGTTGTATTGTTGGGGGGGGGTATTGTATTTTTATTTACATGTAAAAGAGCTGATTATTTTGGGCAATGCCCCGCAAAAAGCCCTTTTAAGGGCTGGTAAAAGAGCTGATTACTTTGTAATTTAGGATAGGGTAGGGCATTTTATTATTTTGGGGGGCTTTTTATTTTATTAGGGGGCTTAGATTAGGTGTAATTAGTTTAAACTTCTTGTATTTTTTTTTTATTTTCTGTAATTTAGTGTTTTGTTTTTTTGTATTATAGTTTAGTTTATTTAATTGTATTTGAGTTTAGATAATTGTAGGTCATTTATTTAATTAATTTATTGATAGTGTAGTATTAGGTGTATTTGTAACTTAGGTTAGGATTTATTTTACAGGTAATTTTGTAATTATTTTAACTAGGTAGCTATTAAATAATTAATAACTATTTAATAGCTATTTTACCTAGTTAAAATAAATATAAAGTTGCCTGTAAAATAAATATAAATCCTAAAATAGCTACAATAACTATTAGTTATATTGTAGCTATATTAGGGTCTATTTTATAGGTAAGTATTTAGTTTTAAATAGGCTGACTTTTTTTCAGCCGGCTCTCCCCGTTTATTCCTATGGGGAAATCGTGCACAAGCACGTTACACCAGCTCACCGCTAACGTAAGCAGCGCTGGTATTGGAGTGCGTTAATGAGCAAAATTTTGCTCAACGCTCACTTCTTGTCTGGTTTGCAAAAACCAGTAATACCAGCGCTGTCGGTAAGTGAGCAGTGAGCATAAACTGCTCGTTAGCACCGCACAGCCTCTAACGCAAAATTCGTAATCTAGGTGTAAGTGTTTTGCATTGTGTTTTTGTTATGCATGTATTGATTATGCTATTCCACTGGGTTTAGAGGTCCTATAAAGGATTGCTTGTGGTAATGTGGGGACTGTATTGGGTATGACTAGAATTTTGAAATACCCACTGTTTTCATTTAGTTTAAGTGACTTATTGGCCAGGTTTCACATCCTTACGTCTACACTGCTTTGTGTATTATTGTCACCAGCTAGCCCCACTGTCCCTCTTGCTCTTTTCTCTTATCCTAGCTTTAACCTGGTTTCACAATCTAAATATGCCCATGCTTTGTCTTGACTTAGCCTCCTAACTGATTAGTTATGTCTATGGACTGTGCCACGTTTGATCCACCAAGTCATGCCCATAGTTTGCCCACAAGCTGTGTCCACAGTCTCAACTGTACCTCTACAAAGTGTCACCCAAGCCTACCCCAAGACTGCTCAAACTATTTCCCTACCCTGGCCTGAATGACCCCTGCTTTATAGTCCCAGGATAGAGATTGCTCAATGTTGGGACATATGTATAGACAGCATTAATGGAACATTATACACTAAAGGCATTTTATAAACAAACTATTGAGGTTGTTCTCCACCTCCCAGGGGCACTGTCATGTTGAAATCTAGCTTTCGCTGCATTTCAGTGCTGATGTGTGTTTGCTCATGTGCAGCAACTTTACTTCATCTACCTGTAATGCTAGTAACTTTACAATCCTGTGCGGGGCTGGTGGATCGTGTTTAATATGTACAAAATATTTATTAAATTGAGGACTGTTTAGTAAAATGTCTGTATACAAACACCTTGTATAATAATTTAAAACTGGATTTTTTTTTTGGCAGAATTTGCATGATTTTGCTGTTTCAGAGCAGGATATCTATAGTCTCCCTGAAAAGCATATTGGGTATGTATATCTTGTCTACCTACAATGCTGTGACCTGGAAAGCATAGATGTACAAGATTTCTTAAGAATAATGTAGCATTTAGGGCTCGCTTCCATTGAGTCGTTATTCAGTTTGCGTGCACTCGCAAACCGTTAAATATGCTGTCGAAAGCAATATCGTTTATCGACTGTTTCCAATGGCGCGTTATACCTCAATATCGGCAGCCGGACTTCGGCTGCCGAAAAGATCTTCGCGTCCCATAGAAAGTAATAGAAGCCGTTAATCGATAAATTAAACCAGGTTTCCAATGAAAGCGCTAACCGATAATACACTGTCGGAGGCTGTCGATACATTGAGAAATATTACCCCCAGCTCAACTAGGTGTAAAGGAGGAAAAAGATTTTTTTTGTGGCCTGTTTCTCATTGAAATTGCAAATCCAAAAGAAATTATGAGTGTTTCAATGTACAAATAACATTATATATGCTACATTTATTGGTCCTATGTATAGGAATATTTGCACCCATGTTGTCATAGAAATATCAATATGTATGTATATATAAAAATATATGCAAGCACCACAATTATGGAGCGACCTCCCGCACACTTTCAAACCTTCCCCATGCCTAATATCCTTTAAGAGATCCCTCTCTACATATCTCAAAACAGAATGCACCTGTCATTGTTGATTATATATTTCCTACCTGTTCTATGTTAAATTTTTGGGCATATGTATTATTATTGTTTTTTATTTGATTGTACCCATTGTATCAATGCAATGTTTTGTGTACCCAGGACATACTTGAAAACTATAGAAATCTCAATGTATCTTTCCTGGTAAAATATTATAAAAATAAATAAAATATCTACCTATTCAAAATTAAACATATGCCTAGGGATGCTATATATAATCTCAATACATATAGAAAAATAATTCAAAGGAAATAAGTTGTTTATCATGAAGATGAGTTTTATTATTACAGATTTACCCTCATTCAAATGTAATCTTCAATGTGAAAATCATATTTATTCAATACAAAACGATGACACATTAAAGTTATAAATAATGTGTCATAGTACTAATATTTATAAAATATATGTAATGTCATGTCTGCTAAAGCAGATAATACATTTGCAATATTTAGACAATTAACCAAAATACATAAGTGCTTAATATTACATACTTCAAGAGATATGAAGTATTGTCTTTAAAATGGAGTTATTGAAACAATTTAAAAGTGCATTGTGCATTGGTCCCAGGGAGAGTCTGTGGGCTCCATGTACTAAAGCATCAATTTTTTCGCCGACAACGTGTTTGCTCGACTCGCTCTAACTCGCAGCTAGCGAGATGTTGCCCGCCCGCCATATGTACTAAAAACTATTAAAAAAAAAGGCGCGTCAAATCCGCATCGAGCACTGGCGAATGATTCATACATATGACGCCTCGCTATTTGCGAATGTACTATTAATCGCTTACAAACTGTCAGTCATGTTTGTCCCACGTGACTGCAAGGTGTCAGAAACGTCAGCTTTGTCGCGGGAACATATTGCAGCACTATATAAGCTCTATTTAATAAAGTTTTTCAGACTGCATATTTCAAGAACTTGAAGCTTTACTGACTTTTATTGTTATCGATAAATTAAGTATGGCTACTTCTCGATCTGATTCACAGTCCAAATCGAAGAATCCCCACTTCTCACATCAGCAGAACCTGGTTCTTGTCGATATGGTGCTAGACTCATATGACTATTTATTTGGTTGTCGTTCGAAGCAAACGTCTAGTATCCGTAAAAAAAGTATATGGACCCGGATAAGTGATGCTGTCAGTGCTCAGGGACCTGGGAAAAAGGACGTTGATCAAATTAAAAAAAGGTACAACGACATCAAAAGATTTGCAAAAGCCAAATTGGCAAAAGAAAAAAATTCAACCCGTGCTACCGGAGGTGGAACAGCTTATGTCGCTGATCTTAATGATTACGAGCAGAGACTGGTGCAGCGTCTAGGCCCAGAAGTAATCGTCGGGATCACAGATGATTGTGATAGCGACCTAAGAGGTAAAACATTTATCGAATTACTATAATTTAAATTGAATGTTGATCATATTGTAATTATCCATTAGAGTTGGTTTATACAAATATGTATCTTGTAAAGATATTTTGTCCAATCAATTTTTTGGTGCGTCAATTTTGATTAAGTTAAATCAATGAAGATTAATGCTAGATTTTTGTATAGCTTAACCAATAACGTATGTAATGTAATATTCATGATCACAGATGATTGTGATAGCGACCGAAGATGTAAAACAATTATCGAATTACTATTATTTGAATTGAATGATGATCATATTGTAATTATCCATTAGAGTCGGTTTATCCAAATATCTATCTTGTAAAGATATTTTTTCAAATCAATTTTTTGGTGCGTCAATTTTGATTACGTTACATCAATGCAGATTACTGTTAGATTTTTGTATAGCTTAACCAATAACGTATGTAATGTAATATTCATGATCACAGATGATTGTGATAGCGACCGAAGATGTAAAACATTAATATAATTACTATTTTTTAAATTGAATGATGATCATATTGTAATTTTCCAGTGGAGTCGGTTTATAAAAATATTTAACATTTAATTATATTTTGGAAAATCAATATTTATTGGCGCCAATTTTGATTATAGTCCTATTACTGCTTTATTTTTGTATTGCTTTCTAAATAACAATTCTATTTTAATTTACTTCATTTTCTTGATATCCTTTGATGAAAAGCATATTTAGAACAGCTTACTAGCTAATAGACGCCTTTAATGGAAGTAAATTTCGATCTATTTTAAAATCTTAATTTCTTTATGACTGATGAACAAATCTTTTGTGGTTTAATGTCCCTATTCAACAAATCAAAAGCTGCGCCAAACAATATTGTTATTGCTATGTGAGCTCTGTATTCAAGGATCGTTTGAAAATACAGTGCTATATTTTTGTAGACAAATTCACAAAAACAAACGTTACAGTATACATTAGACAAGCATGTATACAGACCAAAAAATATACACTTATACATGCAGATACACACACACTAATATTATACACTTACACATGCAGATACACACTCACACTCTCAACATTAGTGTATATATAATATCAAGATATTGTTTTTTAAGCGGATTAATGAGTGTTTAAATGCTATTATTTAAAAAAAACTTGAATAGTTGGTTTCACATAAAACAATAGTCCTGTGTTTATGTAATCTTTCATTCTATTCATTATTCTTTCATTCTATTCATTCTATTCATTCTATTCATTCATTCAACTAATTTATGATGTATCAACAAGCTCTTATAAGTATTCTTTGAACTTGTCATTTAATTAGCAAATGAGCAGACAACTCTTTTTCGTTTACAGTTAATTGTTAACAAGGTAATTAAATGACAAGTTCAAATAACACTTATAACAGCTTGTTGATACATAATACAATGAATGAATAGAATTAAAGAATATAATAGAATGAATAATGAATAGAATGAAAGATTACATAAACACAGGACTATTGTTTTATGTCAAACAAAGTACTCAACACTTTTTAAATACTAGAAACAAGGTTTACAAAACAGTTTCAATACAAACAACCTTGAGTGTCTACAAAAAAATTTAATTTTTACATTCAAATTCTTCAACCTGGTTACTATTGTGTGTGCTACACTGTCCCTTTCAATAACCACTATTTAAAATTTTAAATATTAGTTATTTATTAATCTTCTATGGATCGAAACATGAATAACGATTGATTTTATTTATCTCTTAACAGCTCGACCACAATCCGTGACAGCTAGGGGTGGTGATGACCCTGCTTCAGCCATTCCATCAACCTCCTCTGGGACATCGATGACTAGTGGTGGTGTCGTTATTGGGCAAACGATAAGAAGCACATCATCTGCTAGCCATACCTTTTTATCAGCGGATACACTTCCAGATATCCGTACCAGCACCCCTGAAACCAGTGTTGGTAGAGGTACAGGTAAACAATATATTTTCATTTTTTCCATTCTCCTCTGGTCATACTGGTCAAAGCTAACCGAAATTCGCTTTCTCTCAAAAAATCTAATTACTTGAATTCCCTTTTTTTTTTTTTCTTTTAAAAGCGTGGTAGTTTTTGCTCACTTAGGCCATATAGATAACATTGCTTTATTGTAATTTTTTTATTTTGGATTTTTCACTAAAGAAATTTTATTTTAATATATATATATATTTTTTTTTATCATAGCTGACCTTGGACATCTTTTTCGGAACATGACGGGAAGTTCTCCACGGTTGTTTGATGGTGAGAATCTGTACTATTAATACATTCCTTTTTTTTTAAATTTTCTTCTTATACATAAATATCAAGATATCAACATCTTCATATATATTTTTATTTTTAGTATATATAAAGATATATATTTATATAAATAAAAATATATATATTGCTATCTATATATATATATATATATACATATATATATATATATATATATATAAATATATCTATATATATACACATTTATATATATAGATAGATATATTTAGAATTTTAGATCATAAAAAGGCATCAATCACTCGTCATTTAAAATTAAAAAGAGCATTTAATAATACAAAAGCTTCATTAAATTTTATAAAAAAAAAAAAAAAAAAGATTATTTAATTTTGTGTTATGAACAGTTGAATTTGAGTTACAAATGACATGTGAGTGCTGCCTTTTTTCCATAGTACATATTCACAGCTGCTACTAAATATTTTAAAATCGTTAAAAAAAATTTACATTTTTTTTAAAATATATATATAGATATATATATATATATATTTTTATATATATATATTTATATATCTACATTATATTTTTATATAGATATTAAAATCTTAATATATTCATATATATTTATTTTTTTATTTTTAATTTTCACAGATACAGAGGAGTCATCGAGGGAGGTCATCTTAAACCTGGTTGCTGTACAACCAGAAAGACCTGAGGAGGAGGAACTTCAATCCAGGGATCATGGAAGTGAGACCCCAGATTTGTTGGATGATATCATGGATGCTCAACCAATGGAGATCCATGAACCTGTCCCTGATGAAGCAGAAGTACAAGAACAAACAATTCAAGGAAATGTAGAGCCAGCGGAAACACAATCTAATGAAAGACCTGTGGTACCTGGCAACAATGAAATTGAAGAAGTGGATGATGTCTGTCTCAATGAAATGATCTCTCTTGCTAGACAATATAGGGTGGATCATAGAGAGTTACAGAATGTTTTAATCGCACACCTGGACCGAAGTGCATCATTAGCAGAAAGACAATTGCAGTTAGACAGAGAGAGGTTTGATTGGCAGAGGCGAATGGACGAGGAGCACAACGAACAGATAAACCGTTCATTACGCCTCGCAGAACAAACAATGAATTCTCTCCTGTCCATTATTCGTGAAAGACAGGGTCCTTCTGAACCAAATAGGCCAGGACAGTAGTGATAGACATCTTTATTAATTGTATTAATAACTTGAGTTTATACTGTTTTTGATATTGCACTTTTTTATTTGTTTTATATTTTTGTTCAAAATATATTTATATTTTCGAGTTGCACTAATATTTTTTAAAAAAAAAATTTGTGTTTTTTATTTAAATTTTTGAAAAAAGAATGAATACAAATTTTTTTTCATTGAAATTTTTTTTTTATTGATTACTATATATTTTTTTTTTATGAAATGGTATAAAAAAAAAAAAAAAATTCAATTTTTATAACAAACACTCATCATCCCTTTTTTTTTTGGATGTTTCTAAATTTGTAATTTTTTAATAACTTGAGTTTATACTGTTTTTGATGTTGCACTTTTTGATTTGTTTTATATTTTTGTTCAAAATATATTTATATTTTCCAGTTGCACTAATATTTTTAAAAAAAAATTTTTGTGTTTTTTATTAAAATTTTTGAAAAAAGAATGAATACAAATTTTTTTTCATTGAATTTTTGTTTTTATTGCTTACAATATATTTTTTTTTTATGAAATGGTAAAAAAAAATAAAAAAAAAATTTCAATTTTTATAACAAACACTCATCATCCCTTTTTTATTTTGGATGTTTCTAAATTTGTAATTTTTTTTCTCAAAACAATAGAAAGTGTTTTAAAAGATTTATTTAAAAAAAAAATACTAAATGCCATATTTCTGGTACAAAAAATCAACTTGCTCCATCAACATTCCCATTATAGACCTAATTTTTGCCAATTTAATTTTGAAGTTATCATCCAAAAAAGTTTGTGTGCTTTCATCGATTTTTTCTTCAAAAACTTCTATACCTTAAAATAAATAAAAATAAATTAAATTCACATATTAATCACATAACAAAATATAAATAATATATTGATATCTGTATATACCTTCATTTTCTTTGGGAGGTATGATATCCATATCATTTTCTGTCTGCACAATTTTTTCCTCTAATGTGTAAGCATCGCTTGAACCGGAGGCTAAAGTAAAATAAATAAATAACATTTTTAATTTTTAATTTATTTTTTTTAAAATTATTCTATTTTTGACAAAGGTAACTAAATAAAATACCTTTGTCTATCAGATTTTTTTTAGGAGGAAACATGTTTTGTCCAATATCATTACTTGTTGCATATACCATGCCATCCAATTCTATTTCAACTTGTACCGCTTTGTCCAAAGGTTGACCTTTTTATAAATATATAAAAAATTAAAATTAAAATTAAATTATTTTTTCTATATTTCACTTCCCTAAAAAACAAAAATTCTAATACCTCTTCCAAGATTAGTATCATCATATTTTGTGCATGGCTCATCGACCTCAAGATCAAAATAATAATTAGGTTCTTTTTCAAAGGATGGAATTTCTTCATAAGAACATCCAGGGATATCTAAATGTGCATTAGATCATTAAACATCATTTTTTTTTAATTATTATTTATTTTATTTACAATTTATAAAACCTTGTTAACGCTGTTCTATAGTTATGTACCTTTTTGAGTGTTGACAGCCATTTTTTTCACTGCTCTGTTATTTTTGGGAGTCATTGGTATGTCCATAAGTGTCAAAGGAAGGGGTGGTGAAGTGATCCCACTATTTGGCGTTTCAATCCTTATTTCTCTTAAATAACGTGGAATTTTTTGAGTTTTTGATTTTGATTTTTTCATATCTGTTTGTAAAAATTGACTTTATTTTTATAGTTGTAATGATTAATAGATGTTAGTTTTCATTTCATATATGCAAGTTGAAGATATACTAAAAAAAAAAATTTTCTGTATTAATAATACTAAAAATATATGATTAAATCGATTATCGAATGCTACTATCAATGTAAAATTGGATTTTGAGATTTCTATTAATTAAAGGATTATTAAACACTACATTCTAGTTTCATCAACAAGTATATAGCTTACTTAAAGGTGAATAGCTTTATAAAAAAATAAGATACTATAAATAACAGTTTATTAAAGCTAAAGGAACAATGAACATAATTTTTCTCTTTCAATGTTCAGATAGAAAAGGTATAACGGAATACTGAAAGTCAAATGTGTTGTCCCTTGTTCCTACTATTATTGAAAATCAATCAATGGTGAAAGGTAAAAGATGACGCAGTTATTGGACTTACTATCAATAACTATTAAAATTGAAAGTTACTATAAGTAACAATAAACATTTATACTTACAGTTTCTTATTAGTCGTTTAATTGAATTGTAATAATTAGTTTCCCTACGCCTCAAATCGCTGTACTTTCTTACGCATTGACGTCTTGTCCTTTTTATCTTTGATACTCTATACATCCTTCTTATCATTTCGTATATAATATGATCACGACTGTCCTGCTTTACCAATCGAACTCCTCCCATACGATGAGGAAAATATCGTTCCATTGCATATACCAGAATGACTATTTCTCCAGCTGTGAAAGGCTCCGTTAGCGACATGTTAGTATCTGACGTCACAACTATACTTGTCAATCAAATTGACGCATGACTATTTTTACAATGTATCATTTTTTTGTTGAATCTTTATTTTTCTAATACTATGTAACATGAATAATATTGTTGTTCCGACTAACCATTAATAACCAATAATATATTAAATTTCTGTTGGAACGATAAATTTTGCATGAGGAATGAACAATGACGATATAAATATATCGTCAGGGATAATCTTTTTTTTAGTACATCACTATATCCTAGGTCATTGACCACAGATAACACTACCAATATATATATTCTCAAATTTTGTGATTCATTTATATTTGATACAATTACTATGTAACAAAATCACTGGTTAAATGTAGAATAGTAAGTCTAATATGTAACCTTTTGAATAGATAAATGTTGAACTTTTTTAGTTATGTAAATATATTAGTTGTATTAGGATAGAAATAGTTATAATTCTTATTCTTGTTGCCTTTTGAACTTAAAATAAATTGTTATATTATTTTCATTTAAAAAAAAATCTGTTTCATTTATTTTTGTGGTGTGAACAATGAAAATAAGGTTTGTTTAGAAAAAGGGCTACAAATAAATAACAATATGATGATGTTGCACACAAATTTTATTTGAAAAAAACAAAAAAAAAATGCAGAACACAATTTACATAAGATGAACAAATTGTTAGAGAAAGATCAAACTTCGAAATATTGGTCAGAAACCATATCCCTTGTGGCCATGCCACGTCTATTGGTGTTTTCTCTGAAAATTTCTTCTGGAAAGTCATTAAAAGGCATGGCAATATCGTCATCAATGGGGCATCCTCTTTTGGTGGCAATATTATGCAAGACACAGCAAACTAAGATGATTCTTGCAACTTTTTCTGTAGAATACTGCATTGCACCGCCAGATCTGTCCAGACATCGGAACCTCATTTTCAATAATCCATAAGTCCTTTCGATGACACCCCTTGTGCTCTTGTGTGCTTCATTAAAACGAATATGTTTCCGGAGTTGGGGGTTATTATAGGGTGTCAGAAGCCATTCATAACAAGGGTAACCGGCATCCCCTGTAATTAAAAAAAAAAAAATATTGATGTAAGTCATTCCAAAAAGACAAAATAATTTTTATTAGTTATTGAGGCTAGCGTCAAATTAGTATAAATTTGTAACAATTTAAAAATTTAATTATATAATTTTTTTTTTTTTCAGAATTTATTTATATATCCTTTGTTGAAAAAATATCAATGCACAAATGTGAGCCAATCAAACAAGGCCTCTAGGTGCATCAACCAATCGGCAGCTATTGAGCATATATCTAGATATGATTTTCAACAATTGATATAAAAATAATAAAAAGTCAATTTGAAAGTCGTTTAAAATTACATGCTCTTTAGAAAACCTTTAAAATTTTTTGTTGAGTTCAATTCAAGCTTACCTAATAACCATCCCTCTGGCATTTCCCCATTTTCGAATTTTTGGTACAGTCCAGTCTGCCGCAGGATATAAGCGTCATGGCAGGAGCCAGGGTAATTTGATCTCACGCTGATAATTCTCATTTTGGGGTCACAAACCATCTGTACATTCAAGGAATGGCAGGACTTTCGGTTGCGGTAAATCTCCTCCCGTAACCGTGGCGGTCGAACTGCAATATGGGTACAGTCTATTGCCCCAAGAACATTTGGCATTCCAGCCACACTGTAGAATTGCGACTTTATCGATTGCCACTCTTCTGTGGTAGATGGTAGACAAACATATTCGGGGAATATATGCATGAGTGCATCGATAACTTTGGAAAGATGACGAGAAAAGGCAGACTGACTGAAACCAATGATGACGCTGGACACTGCCTGAAATGATCCGGTGGCAAAAAAGTGCAAGGCAGCAAGAAACTTTAGTATTCCGGGAATGGCCCTTGAACGAGCCGTCACAGGCTCTAGAAAATGTGCTATTTGAGAATATAAAGACAATATTGAATGTCGATCCAGACGGAACCTTTGAATAACCTCTCGATAGGAAAGGGCATCTAAAGGAACCCGAGGAAGGAATACCCGCTGTACTCGTAATCGCCTTCTTCGAAACGGATTTGGGGCATCAGGTTGACGAATTTGCCTTCTACCCCTCATTTGCATCAGACGAACAATATAAAGTTGAAGAAGTGTCTCCATATGGCTAACAGGATCAAAAGTGAGTAAACATTCAATTGTACACCTCTTTTAAATCAGTTGTAGGCGTTGATCTGATAGACCCTATTGTTTATTATGGTGCTCGCCATCTATTAGCTGGCGAGGGATTTTTAACGAGGTAGGTGCGGAGAATTTCACGAGCGTAGAAATAGATAGTTTAGTAATTCCTGTTTTGTGCGAGATTTATGTCGAGCGAGTATTTTCTAGCTACAAAAAAGACGAGAATTCAAGATTTGCGGGCAAGTTCGCTCGCCGTTTTTTAATATAAGGTTTTCAATGGATTCGTGGGATAGTACATACGGTTATTTAGACGAAAATAGTCACGAAGACCTCGCAGACAGCTTAGTACATGGAGCCCTGTGTCTGTTCATATGATGTCAATTAAAATGTATTAATCACCTCTATATCATGGCAATCACATATATGTTGTGTATACATCAGTGCTTGAATATCATAAAGATACATTTATCTAATTATTCTAAATATTGAATAATAATCTTGACAAAAAGGAGTGCATTAGTCATGATAGGTATATATTTCAGATATTACATTCCACATAGGACTATAAGAATGAATGCAAGGTATTTGGCCATATCAACAGGAAGGAGTATTTACTTTTCAACTCTTCTATAACTGTATAACCCTTATTAGCTTCATCTGAAGGAGCAAACAACATATGCTTGTGGAATATAAATCATAACATTTACACATGTCATGTTGACTAATGTTAGATAGCATATACTGTATAAATTTCAGACACGTATCCCCAAGTATTCTTAAACGGCATAATATCCTCAATAAAAGGACACATACATGTATTAACAATGTACACCTGCATATTAATTGACATCATGTGAAATAAAAATGAATAAAGCTGTTAATTTTTAGCAGATAAACAGCTATTAGAATAATATTAAGATATATGTTCAAATTTGGATTAGAAAAATGGATGCATATTTATGAGATGAAAATCGCACTTAAAAAAGTGCTTTAGTGCAAAAATTAGATAAGATATATCTTGGGTGGAAAAAAAATAATATTAATTAATTCTGTGCGGCAGGATTTTGACTTTGGAGGAGAGGTACTTAGGGGGGAAGTGTGGCGTCTTGTGCGACGCCCACCAGCTGAATGTGAGGCTAATAACCGAGATTCAGGGTCCTGCAGGGAGATGACAGAGGATGCAAGCGAGGATGGAGTTTGGGGCCTATCCGCGAGCCGCTCCACTGCCTCTGCGAGGCGGACGAGTGAGGCATTATCGATGTCCATTTGGCTCTGTATCCTCCTGAAAGCCTGCTGCTGCTGGAGCCTGGACAGCCTAAGCTCTCTATGTATGAGCCTCAGTAGATCATCCTGCTGGGACTGTGCCGGACCCTGTTGTACAGTTGGTGTCTCAGGAACCAATAATTGGCTGGTTCCAGGGCTGTCTCTCCGTATTGGTGACTGGGAGGTTGTCTGTGATGGCACTGTTGGCAATACATTGGTGGGTGCAGTGGGTGGTGGTGTGGATTCCTGTTGTGCCATAGGAGTGGGAGGCATATAGTACAGATTATGCAGATCTGTATGCTGCTGTGGTGGGTGCATCATCTGCTGCTGAGGATGATGATGTCGTGGTGGGTGCATCATCTGCTGCTGAGGAGGATGTCGTGGTGGGTGCATCATCTGCTGCTGAGGAGGATGTCGTGGTGGGTGCATCATCTGCTGCTGAGGAGGATGTCGTGGTGGGTGCATCATCTGCTGCTGAGGAGGATGTCGTGGTGGGTGCATCATCTGTTGCTGAGGAGGATGTTGTGGGGGGTGCATCATCTGCTGCTGAGGAGGATGTTGTGGGGGGTGCATCATCTGCTGCTGAGGAGGATGTTGTGAGGGGTGCATCATCTGCTGCGGTGGGTGCAGCTGTGGGGGCTGTGCCATTTGTTGCTGCGAAGTATGCATGAACTGCCAGTGTTGAGGAGGATGAGTCTGCTGGAGTTCAGAACCCAGAACATGAAATGTTGTCTCTGAGGTAGATGGAGAAGGGCATGATACATCCTCCACCTCATATGCCCTAGGCTGCTGCATATCATCTTCTAAGAGGCTGATATAGGAGGTAGTGTCACCATAGATATCCTCATCCTCCTCAGTGAATGTAGGAACATCCTGCTGTGGTGTTGGTGCAGCTTCATACTCCTTCTGTTCGGAACCTACAAATAAATATACGGTATGTTTACATTATCTATCTAATAGAATATATTACTTTGTAGCATAACAATACAGACTATTATATTCCATATTATGTGTATATATGTACACACACACACACACATACACACACACATACACACACATACACATACACACATACACATACACACACACACACATACACACACACATACACACACACACATACACACATACACATACACACACATACACACATACACATACACACACACACACATACACACACATACACATACACACATACACATACACACACACACATACACACACACACACATATAGTGTGTTTGGGATAAAATCCAAGCATATATGACCATAACTGATTAATCTTTATAGACTGTGTCTTAAAGGAACATTGTTAAAGGGACACTGTACCCAAATATTTTCTTTTGTGCTTCAGATAGAGCATGCAATTTTAAGCAACTTTCTAATTTACTCCTATTTTCAAATGTTCTTTATTCTCTTGGTATCTTTATTTGAAATGCAAGAATGTAAGTTTAGATGGCGGCCCATTTTTGGTGAACAACCTAGGTTGTCCTTGCTGATTGGTGGATAAATGCATCCACCAATCAAAAACTGCTGTCCAGAGTTCTGAACCTAGAAAAAAGCTTACATGCCTTCTTTTTCATATAAAGATAGCAAGAGAACGAAGAGAAATTGATAATAGGAGTAAATTAGAAAGTTGCTTAAAATTGCATGCTGTATCTGAATCACAAAAGAACAAATTTGGGTACAGTGTCCCTTTAAGGACAATGACACATGATTTATATGAAATGCTTAATATTCTTGGATATTATATTATCAATATTCTTGCTTGTCGGAGCAGATATACAATACCGAGTGCTTGCTGAACATATTAAATACAACTATGTAAATTTAGATTCATAGCTAAACACAGATGGTATTTATGATATACAACATATATACGTCACATATATGGTTATATTTAATATTGAATATTCACCTTCATACACCTCTTCAGGTGGCACAGAGGTGTCCATTGTCCCCTTACATCCGTGAACAGATTCATCCGAGATGACATTGGACAGCATCTCCTCCCATGACCTTAGATGTATTCTCTTTCTAGGACCACCACCTGTCCCACGTGCATATTTGGCCTGCTGTGCCAGCTTCGCTTTTGTTTCTCGCCTGCAATCATGATATCGATGTTTTATACTAGCAGTAGAACGATTACGTCCTAAGCAGCTGACTGCCACTCGAATCTCCTCCCACAGCTTATTCCGGACACCCGCCCTCAAGTTAGGGTTCTCCAGCTGAGGTGCCCTCTCCAAGTAGGCCTCAACAAGAGCCTCCTTCTCCTCCTCAGAGTACCTCTCCTCTCTAAGCCTGCCCTTCACACCTGAAGGGCCAGCAGACACAGACTCTCCCTCCTGTGACTGGGGACCAGCCCTCTCTCCCTCCTCTGTCCCTGCAGGCTGTGACAGGCTACCACCAGCCCCACTCCCACTTGCCACAGTCTTCCACACTTTCCCTTTTCTTTTTGTGCCTAGCTGAGGCTGACTCCTCACTCCTCCCACCTCCACTCCTCTTCCACTCTCTCTCCTTCCCTCCTCTGCCGAG
The DNA here is from genome assembly GCF_027579735.1 of Bombina bombina. Lineage (NCBI taxonomy): Eukaryota > Metazoa > Chordata > Amphibia > Anura > Bombinatoridae > Bombina > Bombina bombina. The sequence continues at coordinate 1,075,762,814 of NC_069504.1, forward strand.
GTTTGAGGAAGGACAAATCCTCCACCCAAACCTCGGCCCCTATTCCTGCCCATACTACTCCCTACTTCCCCCCTCCCCCTCCCTCTATCCACCCTCTCCACTGCCCTCCCCCTAGCCACCCCCTTCCCAACTCCACTAGGCCTATCCATCCCTTTCTCCTTCCTCCCTAACTCTAACCTAACACTAAAATCCCTAGCTTACCTAACTACACTAATTCACCTAACTAAACCCTAAATTAAATATCCCCAAAACTAACTACCTAACCTATCTAGACCCTAACTATCTCTATTCTATATCCCTCAAAATAAAAATAAAATGTGGTGGTGAAAATAAACAAAGGGATGTAAATGAAAAAAGATTAAAAAAAAGAGGATTATAACAAAATTATCGAAAAATAATAAGGGATGCAAATGAAGAAAGGGGTGGGCTATATAGTCAAATGAAACAAAAAATATGGGATGTAAAAAAAAAAAAGGATGGGCAAAATGTATATATAAAAAAAAAAGTTATATAGTGGGGTAGGGAAGGGCAGTCAAAGGGGGGATGGGAAGTGGGATAAGGGGGTTAATGAAAGGAGTAATAAAGGAAGATGGGGATATGGGGGGTTAATAAAATAAAAAAAAATTGAAAGTGTTTGTATCAAATAAAAGTGTGTGTGTGTGTGTTTGTGTGTGTATAAACTAATGTGTGTTAATTATGTGTGTGTGTGTGTTCCTAATATTATATGAGGCCTACAATAAGAATATATGAAAATAAAATATCAAACTCTCCACTAACTCTCAAACAACTCTCAAAAATCCAAAACTCCTACCAACGCAACTAGCTCCCGTGTCTTTCTCTCTAGAGGCGATCACAGGTAAAGAGCGCAGGCGCAACCCGTCATTCTTATAGACAGAGGTCGGGTTACCATGGCAATGCACTTGTTATGGCGCTCTTTTTGACAAATCCGACATCGGTTGGCAACGCAAACTTACATACGGCCGAAAAGAGCGACTGCGCGCAACACGCTAATCTTTTCAATGGAAACCTGGTACTAAAATGGAGCCGTAAATTACTTTTAGCTGTCGTCCGCTTCGGTAGCTTACAGCTCCATTTTTAACGACTCAATGGAAGCAAGCCCTTAGTTGGGTCAGGTAAACTTGCGCATACTTAAAATCAGAGGCAGACTGAACAGTCTAACGGTAGAACCTGCAATGAGGATCTGACACAAAAGGGTCTTCAAAGGACGTCTCATGGTGTGCTGCTTATGCTCACATTCACAGTTTGTTAAATGAGCTGGCGCAGCAGTGACACTTGACTTAGTGGTTGTGACTTTGAGGGAGCAGAAGACAGCAGGCAGACAAATTTTAGTAAGGAACAGCTGCACTAGTGGTTGTGAGCTGTGACCCTGTGCCTGGAGGGCGGTCCCAGTGCCTGGATAGGAGGTCTGTGGGGGTCTGGCCCTGGAAAGTGGGAGCCCTGGGGAGGGTTTGTGGATGTAGGGGCTCTTGAATACAGGGTTCCTGGCCCTTGATACTGGGGGCCCTGTCTTTAGAGGTTGGGGGCCATGTTGGGGATGATGTGTTGATAGAGGGATATAGGAGGAAGGGTGGGGCATAGGGGGTAGGGGGGCCTTCCGTAATTTTTGTTTGGGGGCCCTGGTTGTTCTCAACCCACCACTGAATGCAAATGATAGTCTATATTTTTTTTAAAACAACAAATACTGTATTACCTTTCTGATTACAGCACTGTGATATCCTTCTGATGGTGCCATGTATTCAAAAGTATTAAAAATTATGTAAAACTATGTTACATGTATAAGCTGTATTATGACATGTACATATTGCTTAAATGACAATATTGTTTACACTTGATCCCAGTCACTCTCTAAACGGTGCCATTTTACAGATGCAAAAAAACAAATATCCCAAATTCCAAACTCCAAATCTCAAGCAGTTTGGATAAAGGGTTTTCTATCTGTAATATGTTCCTTTAAGCAGTACAAGAATAATCTATTTTAGCTTGTTTATTTAATGACAGCAAAGATTAAACCAAAGATTAAAGCTGATTTTAGTATCCACTTTTTATTATTGAATTCCAGTGCAACATTTAAGAGATGTTTTATGATTCTCAGTACTGCAATTTGTTTTTCAACGTTCCGCTATTATTTAGCAAAATAGTAATTTTCTGTTTAAATAAAAGTTTACTGCAATAAACAGCAATCTCTTAGCATTTGTAAACACAATAACTCAATAAGCCCAAAAGTAATGCAGAAATATAGTCAGAAGGGCAATATGCACGTGTCTATATAATATATACTGTAAATATTTTAGTTCCATCTGTTTAATGATAAACACTGTTTTTCAAATACCACGCACACACACATATTTATTTTTTTATACTAAAAAAAAAACAGGACGTTAAAAAGGCCTAAAGGGACAGTCAACCATAGAATTGTTATTGTTTTAAAAGATAGATAATCCCTTTATTACTCATTCCCCAGTTTTGCAAAACCAACACACTTATATTAATGTACTTTTTACCTTTGTTATTACCTTGTATCTAGGAATCTTCTTCCAGCCCCCTGATCACATGACTGTGACTATTTATTATCTATTGTCTTAAATTTAGCATTGTATTGTGCTAGATCTTAAATAACCCCCTGTGTCTGAACACAGTGTTATCTATGTAGCCCACGTGTACTTTCTGTCTCTTTGTGTTGAAAAGAGATTTAAAAAGAATGTGATAAGAGGCAGCCCTCAAAGGCTTAGAAATGAGCATATGAGTCTACCTATGTTTAGTTTAAACTAAGAATACCAAGAGAAAAAAGCAAATTTGATGATAAAAGTAAATTGGAAAGTCAATTAAAATTAAAAGTCCTATCTGAATAATGAAAGTTTAATTTATACTTGACTGTCCCTTTAAAACCTGCAGTAATACACTAATAAGAGAATTTACATTCAGAAACAAATATGAAAAAAACATGAAAAGCATGGATAGATTACAAGTGAAGAGCAATCAATAGCGTGCAGTGTGTTATTTAGCACTCAGCCTTGCAAAACCAATAGAGCACAATCTGCTATTAGTAGGGGGTCTCAGAAGTATCAATTGAGACCAGGCTCACACCTATAGGGGGCCTATCTTGGCCCTGCAATCAGAAGTTGCATTACTCCCCCTGATTATATTGTGCACCTTTATCATTTCAGTGTGGATCCTAATGGTTGAACAATCAGTGTGAATTCTGTGGCTGGATTGGCTTGTTTGCGCAAATTGGGAAGTGATAATCCTTGTACCTGTTTAGAGGATCAGGATTGGTGCTACTTATACTTTGTTTCAAGAATGCAAGCAGCCAGAAATGGCACTGTTGAAATGGGGGGCACTGTAACAGCTTTTGCTTTGTGGCCTAGCTGGTTTAGTTACTCCCTTGATTTCAGACTTGACTGAAATACCCATTTCAGATCACACAAAATGCTGCCGGGTTTGACCAGCATCCACTACTTTCCTCATTTGCAGGAGCCAATCCGGGCTTGAGTTTGCAGAACACAATGCTAGCCACAGTCATTATGTAAAAATACAATGCATTGTTTTTTCAGTTCTTATTTTCTAAATCAAATTGGGGACACATATATGTAGCAAGTTTAGCATTGAGAAGTCTGCAGTGTAAATTATCAGCTTGGAGAATTAGAAAAGCTGCCATTTCCAGAGCTAAATTGAAAAAGGTGCAAAAATAATGAAAGTCTATTGCAAAGTTGTTTTACTAAGCATAACTAATTGTGTAAGTGTATCCAGTCCCTGAGTGCAGGCCAGTAAAGTCAACATTAAAGGGACACTGAACCCACATTTTTTCTTTCGTGATTCAGATAGAGCATGCAATTTTAAGCAACTTTCTAATTTACTCCTATTATCAATTTTCTTCATTCTCTTGCTATCTTTATTTGAAAAAGAAGGCATCTAAGCTTTTTTTGGTTTAGCACTCTGAACTGCACTTTTTTATTGGTGGATGAATTTATCCACCAATCTGCAAGGACAACCCAGGTTGTTCACCAAAAATGGGCCGGCATCTAAACTTACATTCTTGCATTTCAAATAAAGATACCAAGAGAATGAAGAAAATGTGATAATAAGGGTAAATTAGAAAGTTGCTTAAAATTGCATGCTCTATCTGAATCAGAAAAGAAAAAAATTAGGTTCAGTGTCCCTTTAAACTTAAATGAATTGAATAGAGCATGGGATTTTAAACAACTTTCCAATTTATTTCTATCATTAATTTTGCTTTGTTCTTTTGCTATCCATTGTTAAGGAATAATCCTAGGTGAGCTCAGGAGCGTGCATGTGTCTTTAGCCATCTTGCAGCAGTGTTTGCAACAATGATTATATCAATGTTATACATAGTTGGAAACATTTCTGCCGTACGAGCACGCTCCTGATCTCCTATCAGCCTACCTAGCATTACTCTTCAAAAAAGAGAATGAAGCAATTTTAATAATTGAAGTAATATGGAAAGTTGAATGCTGTATCTAAATCATGAACCTTTAAGTTTAACTTTATACTGTCCCTTTAATGACAATAATAATGTCAATATAAGAGTGTGTAATTATTAACAATTTCATATAATTTTATAACATTTTTAAATGCCCTAGTGATTAGCGGCAATCATAAATAAACATTCAGATAATACTATTAAACATTCTAACTTGAATTCTGCCCATTGTAACTCCTCCCCTGGTTTGTTGCAACTCCACCACATATCTCTCTGATTCATCACCCAGCCTCACCACCAGTCTGGATACAATCCAGGAGGTATGGCATAGAGAAAGTTACCATGTTACATATACAGGTTATTAAAAGTATTGTAATTGGGTTAACAGGGGTTTGAAACAGATTTGAATGGTGTGGAATTTGAAAACTCTACCAAAAAAAAAATTTGAGGCACTTAGGAAATGTATAGGAAATGTGACAGATTAGGGTTGGGTCTATGTCTTCCTGCTCCCAGCTTCCCAGTCTAAATACAATCCATGAAAAGGTGGTAGGTATATGGGGAGTTACCTTGATACATATACATATAAGCAGGTTATTATAAGTATTATAATTGGGTTGACTTGTGTTTTTCAAATTTATTTGAATGGTGTAGAATTTGAAAACTTAGGTACTTTGCACAGGAATTATTATAAACTGGAATAGGAGTCATTATATATTTTTTTTCTTTTTAAATAAAGGTATATACAAAGTTGAAAAGTGTAGGGACTTAGGGCCTGATGAACAAAATTGCGTCATCATGGAGAGAGTTCTCCCCAAATCTTTGGGGGCTTTTTTGAGAATTATTTTGTAATGTAGGTGTCTCTCCTTCACATCAAAAACAGACAGATAAACAACTCTCAAGAGAAAAATTGCCTTTTTAAAAGACTTTGAGGGCCCTTGCATTACTGATGAGACATCTTAGATCATCTCTCCATAGTGAAGAGGTTTAGATCATTGGGCCCTAAGTGTATTTATCACTTTTTTAAAAGCAATGGTAATAAAATTAAAGGATAATTCAAAGGCCCCAAATGTTTCTAAGGTGCATGTTACTCAGGGTGCAAAAGGTAACAATTACAGGATTCTATTTTTTTCGCCATCCATAAGACAAGTTATAGGACATTTTAACTCTTATAACAACTTATATCTAAAGGTAGAAAAATATCACAACAGTTTACTAGTCAGGGGAGAAAAGTTCATAGTTTAGAGAAAACAATCTACTTGTCCATGTATTGTTAAACATAAAAGGCTATCGCCTAGATTTAGAGTTCTGCGTTAGCTGTCAAAAGCAGCGTTAAGCGGTCCTAACACTGCTTTTTACCGCCAGCTGGTATTTAGTGTCAGTCAGGAAAGGGTCTAACGCTCACTTTCCAGCCGCGACTTTTCCATACCGCATATCCCCTTACACCAATTGTGTATCCTATCTTTTCAATGGGATCTTCCTAACGCCGGTATTTAGAGTCTTGGCTGAAGTGAGCGGTAGACCCTCTACCGACAAGACTCCAGCCGCAGAAAAAAGTCAGGAGTTAAGAGCTTTATGGGCTAATGCTGGTTTATAAAGCTCTTAACTACTGTACTCTAAAGTACACTAACACCCATAAACTACCTATGTACCCCTAGACCGAGGTCCCCCCACATCGCCACCACTATAATAAATATTTTAACCCCTAATCTGCCAAACGCACACCGCCCCCACCTACATTATCCCTATGTACCCCTAATCTGCTGCCCCTAACATCGCCGACACCTACATACTATTTATTAACCCCTAATCTGCCCCCCCAACGTCGCCGCTACCTTACCTACACTTATTAACCCCTAATCTGCTGACCGGACCTCGCCGCCACTATAATAAATGTATTAACCCCTAAACCGCCTCACTCCCGCCTCGCAAACCCTATAATAAATAGTATTAACCCCTAATCTGCCCTCCCTAACATCGTCGACACCTAACTTCAAGTATAAACCCCTAATCTGCCGACCGGAACTCGCCGCTACTCTAATAAATGTATTAACCCCTAAAGCTAAGTCTAACCCTAACACCCCCCTAAGTTAAATATAATTTTTATCTAACGAAATAAATTATTTCTTATTTAAAAAATGAATCCTATTTAAAGCTAAATACTTACCTGTAAAATAAACCCTAATATAGCTACAATATAAATAATAATTACATTTTAGCTATTTTAGGATTTATATTTATTTTACAGGCAACTTTGTATTTTTTTTAACTAGGTACAATAGCTATTAAATAGTTATTTACTATTTAATAGCTACCTAGTTAAAATAATTACAAAATTACCTGTAAAATAAATCCTAACCTAAGTTACAATTAAACCTAACACTACACTATCAATAAATTAATTAACTAAACTACCTACAATTACCTACAACTAAATCAACTAAACTAAATTACAAAAAACAAACAAACACTAAATTAAAAAAAAAAAAGATTACAAGAATTTTAAACTAATTACACCTACTCTAAGCCCCCTAAAAAAATAACAAAGCCCCCCAAAATAAAAAAAATGCCCTACCCTATTCTAAAATAAAAAGTTAACAGCTCTATTACCTTACCAGCCCTTAAAAGGGCTTTTTGCTGTGCATGCCCCAAAGAAATCAGCTCTTTTGCCTGTAAAAAAAAACCATACAATACCCCCCAACATTACAACCCACCACCCACATACTCCTAATCTAACCCACCCAAACCCCCCTTAAAAAACCTAACACTAAGCCCCTGAAGATCTTCCTACCTTGTCCTCACCCAGCCGGGTACCATCCGATCCGTCCAGAAGAGGGTCCGAAGTCTTCATCCTATCCGGCCAGAAGAGGTCCTCCAGAGGGTCCGAAGTCTTCATCCAGACGGCATCTTCTATCTTCTTCCATCCGGAGCGGAGGGGGTCCATCTTGAAGCAGCCGGTGCGGATCCATCCTCTTCTTCCGACGTCCTAACACCGAATGAAGGTTCCTTTAAATGACGTCATCCAAGATGGCGTCCCTCGAATTCCGATTGGCTGATAGGATTCTATCAGCCAATCGGAATTAAGGTAGGAAAAATCTGATTGGCTGATTGAATCAGCCAATCAGATTCAAGTTCAATCGGATTGGCTGATCCAATCAGCCAATCAGATTGAGCTCGCATTCTATTGGCTGTTCCAATCAGCCAATAGAATGTGAGCTCAATCTGATTGGCTGATCCTATCAGCCAATCGGAATTCAAGGATTTGTTATTTTTTTAGGGGGCTTAGAGTAGGTGTAATTAGCTAAAAATTCTTGTAATTTTTTTTTTTGTAATTTAGTGTTTGTTTGTTTTTGTAATTTAGTTTAGTTGATTTAATTGTAGGTAATTGTAGGTAGTTTAGTTAATTAATTTATTGATAGTATAGTGTTAGGTTTAATTGTAACTTAGGTTAGGATTTATTTTACAGGTAATTTTGTAATTATTTTAACTAGGTAGCTATTAAATAGTAAATAACTATTTAATAGCTATTGTACCTAGTTAAAATAAATACAAAGTTGCCTGTAAAATAAATATAAATCCTAAAATAGCTACAATGTAATTATTATTTATATTGTAGCTATATTAGGGTTTATTTTACAGGTAAGTATTTAGCTTTAAATAGGATTCATTTTTTTTAATAAGAAATAATGTATTTTGTTAGATAAAAATTATATTTAACTTAGGGGGGGTGTTAGGGTTAGGGTTATTGTTAGCTTTAGGGGTTAATACATTTATTAGAGTAGCGACGAGGTCCGGTCGGCAGATTAGGGGTTAATACTTGAAGTTAGGTGTCAACGATGTTAGGGAGGGCAGATTAGGGGTTAATACTATTTAATATAGGGTTTGCGAGGCGGGAGTCGGCGGTTTAGGGGTTAATACTTTTATTATAGTGGCGGCGAGGTCCGGTCGGCAGATTAGGGGTTAATAAGTGTAGGTAAGGTAGCGGCGACGTTGGGGCGGCAGATTAGGGGTTAATAAATATAATATAGGGGTCAGCGATGTTGTGGGCAGCAGATTAGGGGTAAATAGGTATAATGTAGGTTGCGGCGGTGTCCGGAGCGGCAGATTAGGGGTTAATAATAAAATGCAGGGGTCAGCGATAGCGGGGGCGGCATATTAGGGGTTAATAAGTGTAAGGTTAGGGGTATTTAGACTCGGGGTACATGTTAGGGTGTTAGGTGCAGACTTAGAGAGTGTTTCCCCATAGGAAACAATGGGGCTGCGTTAGGAGCTTAACGCTGCTTTTTTGCAGGTGTTAGGTTTTTTTTCAGCCCAAACTGTCCTATTGTTTCCTATGGGGGAATCGTGCACGAGCACGTTTTTCCAGCTAGCCGTTACCGTAAGCAACGCTGGTATTGAGAGTTGAAGTGGCGGTAAATATGCCTCTACGCTCCCTTTTTGGAGCCTAACGCAGCCCTTCAGAGAACTCTCAATACCAGCGTTATTTAAAAGGTGCGGGGGAAAAAAAACACTCGTAGCTAACGCACCCTTTTTGGCCGCAAAACTCTAAATCTAGGCGTATATTTTTTAGTCAGGAATAATTTACAGGACTTATATTTTAATTATTTCTTATTCTACTTTTTCGCCATTCGTAAGACAAGTTATAGGACAAGCTAGCATTCATAAGCCCAAAGCTGTAATTTGTTTGGCTCCCCCTTAGTGGTGAATGTTGTGAGGTCTTGCAAAAATAAGACCTTTAAGGTTTTGGGGTTTCAGTATTTTCTTCCTGGCACGGCAGGAGTCAGGGCCCAGATCAATGTGTGAGTCCGTATGGGTATGTCCGAGCTAATGGGAGGGGCATAGTGCTGCAGGTCAGAGCTTGTAGCCTGCTAACCAGTAAATCCTTAATGGGCTTTCCCAAATTATTTGAAGGGCAGAGCTCAGCAGGGGCTTTATATTTACCTATGTTGGGCCGCTGACCTCCGTGTGCTTGGGGATATAGGGAGCTCAGTTGCCGCCATCCATTTTCTAAATTTAAGCAATATGTTATAAATATATTTTACATTGTTACCTGGTTTAATAAACACAACCATATTCTTGGCCATTCTTCCAAGTTCTGTGTCTCATGTTTATTTAGTATTTTTCTAATGAAGTAATTTTAAATCTTACCATTTTTCTAAGGGAATAAGCAAACAACTAATCTTTGCCCCCAGTTTTAGCCACACTAAGCATTCCTGTGTAAAGCCCCACTTTACACACAGGGCAGCAGAAATACACCTCCAACTCATTTTATTAAGCTCTTCCTCCATTCGATTATAAATACTTATTTTAGTTGGAACATTTTACCTAATCACGCACTTGTTTAAATGTATTTCCAATCATGATCTGTAAAGGCACATTTAAAATTTTGCATTAGAATACAAAACATTTTTTTTTTTTTTACAAAACAGATTATTATCATCTGCCTGTTTCTCATTTTCTTTTTTTGCTGCTCTGTTGATAATCCTGCTTTTCTAACTGATAATTACAGTTAAATTAAGTATGTGTTAATTAGCCGCCTTGAACATAGAGAAATTAGGTTTTTAATGATTTATTGATGTCACATTGGAATTCGGCAGCTAAACTGTCCATCCAATAAACATTTTTTTGGCCCTCAATTTAAAATATTTAGTGATCCTTAAAATATATAGCATTGTTGTCTCTTTCAGATAATGGTATAATATGTACTGGAGTAACAAAGCTATTTAAATCTCTAAAAGTACGATTGCTGTACAGCTGAAATGAGTTTACATAAAAATATTGCAACTTTTGTTGAAAATAAAAGAGGGGCTTGGATGTGAAGTATTAAATAACCTGCTTTTAACATAGAATTTTTTTGGATGCAGATAAGAACCAAACACCTCATCTAGGGCTTAAGGATCAAGTACTCGACATGGAGAGAAATGACTGAAAAACTTTTGGATTTTTTTTTATAGACCTTAGATTTTAATATAGGAGTTCCTCCTTCACATGCGGAACCCATGTATAGTGAGATAAACATCTCTCCAGGTAAAATATTTGCTTCTAAAATTATTTGAGGGACCTTGCTGTATTGAGAGCTTTAGATAATCTGACCTCTAGTCTTTCTTTATCTCACCTGAATTCAAAAAGGATTGCTTTATGTATATCCCAGGCATACTTGAAAATCCTTACTAGTTTGCGTAGAAGTCTACATAATAAATTAACCACGTTTTCTCTAGAACCTGCTACTCTCCAATTTGAAATCCTGACCCTTTTTTCTGGTATTTCTCTTTTTATGAAAAACTCTTAAGAAGTAGAGAAGTAAGGCCTAACCTTGAATAATATGGACATTCCCTGAAGTTATAGGACCAAAATGACTGCTTCCAAAAAGCCATATGGTCTAAAACTAAAACGTACAAGAAAACATTTGATATAATTGAAGGTTTCCATCATATCCCATTTTCCTTCCTTCGGGTTGCATATATATTAAGTTTACCCTTAATTTTGTCTGAATGCAAGATCTTGCAAAATCCCTCTCCTCACATTCACCAAGATTACAAGTTTTGCGCTATACCAGGTGTATAAATAAAGCAAAAAAATTAGCGTTATCGCACTTCCAATAGCGCTGCCATTACAAGTTAAGCCAAAACCTTCTCTTGTGTGGTATGGTGTGATAAGGCCTGACTTTACGAGCACACTTTCCCCCATATACATCAATGGAGAGAAAGTGTTAGAAAAAACTAACACCTGCGATCATGGAATGGCGATCGTAACGCAACCCCATTGATGTCTATGGGGAAAAGAAAGAAAGTCATGTTAAAACCTAATACCCTAGCATAAACCCATAGTCTAAATACCCCTAACCCACCCCCACGTTTTAAAAACTTACCTGTGAAATAAAAAAGTTTAAACTATAAAGTAACCTTTACTATTTTAAAATGATAAAATTAACATAAAAAAAAATAAAAAAAATTTACAAATAAAAAAAAATCCTAACACTACGAAAAAAAAAAAATTACATTACAAAAAAAAAAAAACTCTAAGATTACAAAAATAATAACCGAAATGATCCAAAATAATAAAAATTACACCTTATCTTATACCTCTATAAAAACAAAAAAGCTCCCTCAAAATAAAAACACCCCCTAACCTAACAATAAACTACCAATAGCCCTTACCTAAAAATTACAAAGTCCCCCTAACAGTAAACCCCCCCCATCAAACCAACCCCCCAAAATAAAAACCTAAGTCTAAAAAAAACCTAAGCTATCAATTGCCCCTAAAGGGGCATTTGTATGAGCATTGCCCTTAAAAGGGCATTCAGCTCTTTTACTGCCCATCCCTAAACTAAAAAAAAAACTAACGCTAACCACAGAAAATCTACTCACAGTTCCTAAAGTCCGGACATCCATCTTCATCCAGTCGGCAAGAAGACTTCATCCAGGAGGGGCATCTCCTGTCTTTATCCAGGTTGCATAGAGCTGTGGAGGCGCAGATCATCTTCACTGGCAGCACGGACATCCAGCGGGGAGGATCCTCTTCATACCATCACTGCCGTACACTGAAGCTTGAATGCAAGGTACCCTATTAAAAATGGGGTACCTTACATTTCTATTGGCTGACATTTTCAAATCAGCCAATAGGATGAGAGCTACTGAAATCCTATTGGCTTTTCAAATCAGCCAATAGGATTTCAGTAGCTCTATAGTAGTAGTGATGTGGGGGGCCGGCGGTTTAGGGGTTAATAGGTTTATTTAATGTTGGTTATGTGGGTGGGCGGCGGATTATGGGTTAATAAGTTTAATATAGTATTTGCAATGTGGGAGGGTGGCAGTTTAGGGGTTAATAGGTATTTATGGGTGTTAGTGTAGTTTGTAACATTTTAGTTATGAGTTTTGTGAAACTTTTTTGTTTTGCAAAATCCATAACTACTGGCCTAAGATTGCGGAATGGATCACGATGGTATTGGCTATAATGCAAGCATTTTAGCCGGACCGCACAACCTGTAATACAGCAGTATGGAAATCCTGCACTCATTTTTTGAGTGCAGAATGGATCGTTGAGTTACAGGCTAAAATGCTTGTGATATAACTATACCGCCCCAACTTGTAATATGGGAGATCTATTCCGCGCGCAATACCGCAAAACTTGTAATCTAGGTGAAACTTCTATGGAGCGCTCTACAAAGCTGGTGCGTTAAGAAATATTTTAAATAGCTTTGTTCTTCACTCAGAAGAAAATATTATTGTTTTATTTTAAATATATATGATATATATAAATATATATATATATATATATATATATATATATATATATAGCATTTTAAATGAATGAAGAACAAAACTATTTATATTTTAAATGTGCGTATCACTCTTTAACCACAAAAAACGGGTATACAAATTATACCAGTATAATTAGTGAAACCACAACACCACAATAATTGAAAAAGTCCCAACAGGTTAAATTCCAAAAATCTAAGTAAGTGTAGGGTGATGAGGTTGGCTGCTCTCTGGCAAGTAGGTTAAACACAGATGAGAATCCTAGGAAAGGAAACAAACAGAGACGCCTTTAAGTGTAGTATCATCAGATAACAAAAGCAGCTTGTAAATATAAGAAAACCACTCACATGCGGTGAAGCACACAATAGTGCTAATGGGGCAGGCCGAGACTTCTGAGCCGCTCTGCTGACTCAACATCCAGCTCTCCTAGGCACAGGTTCCCAGCAGGTAGTGATGTCACTCTCCTGGTGATACTGTCTCCTAATATGCGGTATCAATCCTTGGCCACAGGATCCTGGTGTGCGGGTATCATGACAAATTATCACAGAATCAGAGCGGTAGCATATAAAAATAATTTTTTGCTTAAAAACAATTTAAAACAGTGACGCGTTTCTCAGCAGTCAACGCTGTTTCCTCAGACTGCTATCATGCTCCTTATTTGCTACCTATATAAATGCTCCAATCAAAGAATGAGAATTGATACACACCCCCTGTGACATCATCCAGGTATACAGAAAAATATATCATACTATTGGATAGTAGTTGTTAGTGACTCACACCCATAATTTCAAACATGTTCAGCACTATACAATTAGTGGCAAGGCTATAAAATAAATTAAAGATACAGGCCGTCCATTTACGTAAAGAATAATTTGCTTTACGCATATAATCTTACGTATGCAACCATTGTTACAATTAAAGTACACAAGGGGTTCTGTGTGTGTAGCGCTCGGTTCACTCCCAGCGTAATTGCTGCAGGGGGTGGGGAAACAAATCCTCCTGTCGGCTCAATGGAGAGTGGGTGCAAATATGGAAAGTCCTGTTATGCGGCCCCAAATTAAGTCTGCCAACTTAATAGTAAATACAAATAGATCCAGTAGAGAGGCGCACCACAGAGTCAATCACTCCAAAGTAAAAATAACTGTTAGTTTATTTCGGCACATCGTTAAAAGCATATAACAGGGCACACAGGCCCAACAGGCTCACAGGTAAAAACATGCTCATATATGCAGTGAACAAGTGAGCATGCTCACGAAACATGTCTGCGTAACTATCTGACACACCTGTGTTGTGTTTTTACCTGTGAGCCTGTTGGGCCTGTGTGCCCTGTTATATGCTTTTAACGATGTGCCGAAATAAACTAACAGTTATTTTTACTTTGGAGTGATTGACTCTGTGGTGCGCCTCTCTACTGGACCCATTGTTACAATTAGTAGCAGAGCTAGGATATATTACAGGCCCCTGTCTTCTATTCACGTCAGTAAATCACACACTACTGTGTATGAGTAATTATACATCTGAAATTCATGCAATGACAATGGCCATATATAAAACTATATCTGACAAACATAAGGCAAATCCTAAAACAAATAATTCTCTAAAATCACATATATGTTTTACACATGGGAAATCCACCCGACTTATCAAATAATCAAATTTCAGCACCACTCCCAATCAATACACTGTTTCATACTATGTGTTGTGTACAAATTATACTACAAGTATCATGAGGCTTTATTACTCTTTAATGTAGACCTAGGTTAGGCATTTCTTAGTCAAATCCCTTATTATCTATTGAGTGGGTGCTGTTACAAATTAATGAAGAAAGATAACTATATATAACATTAGTTTACTCTGCACGATCACTATTATTGCCAGAAATGAATGATGTCACCCTCAATATTCATGCCTAAGGGTCTACGTGTTTTAAGGGTAAAGATCCAATTCGCTTCTCTCCGAAACATCTCTTGGATCCTATTACCCCCCCCCCCCCTTGGCTTCTTGTTGACGACATCAATAACTTTATTGATTTGTTTGACTAAGAACTGCGTAACCTAGGTCTACATTAAAGAGTAATAAGTCAGACATAGATTGGGACATGAGTATTTTCTGTCTTTATTTATGTATCTATGTTCAACTTAAAGGGACAGTCTACACCAGAATTTTTATTGTTTTAAAAGATAGATAATCCCTTTATTACCCATTTCCCAGTTTTGCATAACTAACACATTTATAATAATATACTTTTAACCTCTGTGATTATCTTGTATCTAAGCCTCTGCAAACCGCCCCTTTTTTCAGTTCTTTTGACAGACTTGCAGTCTAGCCAATCAGTGCCTGCTCCCAGATAACTTCTCGTGCACGAGCACAGTGTTATCTATATGAAATACGTGAACTAACACCCTCTAGTGGTGAAAAACTGTTAAAATGCAATCTGAAAGAGGTGGCCTTCAAGGTCTAAGAAATTAGCATATGAACCTCCTAGGTTAAGCTTTCAACTAAGAATACCAAGAGAACAAAGCAAAATTGGTGATAAAAGTAAATTGGAAAGTTGTTTAAAATTACATGCTCTATCTGAATCATGAAAGTTTATTTTGGCCTAGACTGTCCCTTTAACTTGTGACAATCTGGATATAAAGGCGCCTATGGCCTTATGTATATGCAATCATTTGTATGGTATATTTGGCCCCATTCCTTGCATCATGCTGTTACTAAGAATGAGATCATCACATATATAAAGAGTACCTAGTCAGCCAATGTTAATAACCACTAGAGACGCTACTTGGGTATTACATTATGGCTCTTTTGAATAGGTCACATGACAAATTGAGGGGAGCATTGAATGATATAGCACTGTGCAGATTTTTATCCATTCTTTCTATTTTAGTATTATATAGACCCAGGTGGGGTACCAGTGGTACAATGTGTTATAAGAGGAATGGATCTTTGTGATTTAGACACTCACTGACTCACTGCGAAATGTGTGGTCGCAGTGGCTAGTGGGAATCTATATCATACTTGTCCCTATAGAAATATTCATACTGCACACTTATATAAAGTGGTTCTTTAATAAATTATCATTTCATGTCAATATTTAGCTTTGTATCTCTAGTAAGAGGGTCCATAATTTATTATAGCATAAGGAAATTGACAACTAAAGGAATTACGATTGTTTATAATTTGATGGGTAATACTCTATACACAGGTAGATGGGAGGGGCACACACAAACACAGATATCCAATGAGATTGTGAGGGAGCGTATATAGCTCCACAGGTGTTAATAATAGATTGAGTCTATGATTAAGGCTGTCAGCAGCCGAAACGCATCAGCCTGACTTTACATGTCTGTGTGCTCTTTGTTTTTATCTTTTTTACTACACGTGTGCTGGATTTATTAAATTTTGGAATACATTTTTTTTTCTTTTAATTCAGCAGTATACGATCACTTTGTTAGACTCTTCCCTATTCTACTATTTAAATAATCAAAGTCTATGTTCTGCTTGTTAGGTAATATGAAGTGAAAAGTACATATTGTGCGTGTTCAATAAAACCAATATGATAGTGGTATATAAGGGAGAGCAATATGTCTAACAGTACATTTTCAACCCCAAAAAAGAATCTAAACTAGGTCTCAATTAATTTAACTAGATTAGCGTAAGAAGTGGAAAATACTAAACATAAATATAATAAGTGTTGCCATTGGCACTCATAATTCAGTGAAATACTAAACATTCACCATATATTACATATTACAGTGTATGCTCTGTTTTAGTGAATTATAATTAAAAAGCGTCTAAATCTATATTAAGATTTAGTCCATATGGGTGAAGAGTGTTCAATTTATAAATCCAGAAGGTCTCCCTCTGGCGCAACCTCATGAATCTATTATATCTGTGAGATGTTCAATGGGAGTAATGCTGAAACTCTTAAGATCACCACCATGTCTAGCATTATAATGCCTAGATACACTATGATATAAAAAAATTATTTTTCATATTTCTAAAATGCTCCGACTACCTATAACTGAGGCATCTACAAGTGCGTCCTACGTACTTAACCCCACATTTGCAGGTAAGTAAATATATAACATACATGGACACTTAAGCCAAGAGATCAGTTGGATATTCAGATACAGAATACAATTTTAAACAACTTTCTAATTTACTTCTATTATCTAATTTGTTTCATTCTCTTGGTATAATTTGTTGAACTAGCAGCAATGCACTAATGGTTTCTAACTGAACACATTGGTGAGCCAATCACAATCAGTATATATAAGCAGCCACCAATCAACAGCTAGAATCTAGGTTCTCTGCTGCTCCTGAGCTTGCTTAGATAAACATTTCATTTAATAATAGAAGTAAATTGGAAAGTTGGTTAAAATTGTATTCTCTATCTGAATCATAAAATAATTTTTTTGGGTTTCATGTCCCTTTAATATATATATATATATATACATATATATAACATCTGTTGGTATATATATATGGAATAAATAGGATGGGACTCGCTGTTCTTTCGAAAAACCATTACCTTTATTATAGTGACATTTCAGGGATAATTTCCCCTTTTTCAGACCTCAGATTATCCCTGAAACATCACTTTAATAAAGCTCATGGTTTTTGAAAAGAAGTACAAGCCTAATCATTCGATATATGAACTCATGTGGGCACTCTGGCATATGCTTCTTAAGTGAGAGTGCATTTTTATATTTATATATATATATATATATATATATATATATATATACAGTATGTGTGTGTTTGTGTGTGTGTGTTTGTAAATATTTGTTCTAATATGTTTTTACATGTGTTTGCAGTGAACAAGTGCGCATGCGCACGAAACGTGTCTGCATGGAGATCAGCTCATCTACCTGATTGCCTATGTCACTGCTAGCTTTTGTGTGGGACGTTTTGGAGTACGTCCTATTTAACTTTTAATCCGCTGCCTGGAACGCTCTTTTTTGCTCTGTCTACACAAACTGTCTTACGTTACTTTGGAATCCTCATTTGGTGATTGAGTGCCACTCGAATCCTGTATTACTAAATTGTCTGTGTTTGGGGTGTGCACAGCAGTCTCGCCCCGTAGTGGTGGCAGCCAATACGCTGGATCAACGAAGGGGGTGTGTCCCCGCCCACTCTCTATCGTGCCGGGTCTGTGTGTTAGTATCGGACTTTATGAAAGAGCGCACACTACAGTGAGTTGTAACCATATGGTATATATATATATATATGTATATATATATATATATACACACAGTATGTGTGTGTTTGTAAATATTTGTTCTAATATGTTTTTACATGTGTTTTAATGTACTTTTATTCTAGCCATAACACTTTACTACAGGTCTCCCCTTGTTCAACACGCAGCTGACAACTTGTAAAATGAGTGATCTTTAGCTTGGCTGTGCTCTCAATTGAAAGTATAGGGCGCGTTAAAGAGATATCGGCCATACTAAACATTTTATCTGGTAATTCTGGTTTACCATGGACTTGTAATATCAGATTGTTTGCTATTCTGTGTGCAGGCCTAAGATATTGATAATGCACCCTGTTCAATAGCACTCTAATTGTAATTGGGGTTGCCAGCAGTCCTACACAAAAATACTGAGCACGATGGCAGATAGTGTCACACAATTTTCCCCAACAGCTCTACCTTAGCTGCCATTTCTGATCCCATTATACATATTTTTCACAACCAAGCAGTTATTTTGACCTTTTGGCTGCCAGTAATATACAAATAAATAATTGTACCTCTGTGGCTGACAGTAAAACACATAAACAGACGCTATTTAATACCCTTGAGTGCCCCACATGCTTTTTCTGCCTCATATTTGTAATGTGTGGAGGCATATGAGTCCATTTACATTTAGCTAACATTTAGATACTTTAAAAAAACTGGAAAATTAAGTATCCAGTATTTTTCTGTAGAGTATACTGGACAAGCAGTTAAAATACTGGACTGTTCGGGTGAATTCTAGACAGCCTACTTGTAAGCTATGCCTAAATATTTTGATCTTATAACTGTCAAGTTTGAGTCCTCCTTTGTAGCTATTAGTGAAGCTAATAGGTTACAAATTATTTAAAAAAAGAACAAATACAACACAGTACACAATCATATACATACATAATTACATACTAATTTCCCATACCACACATACTTGTCGTTTGAATTAGCGCAATGTGGTGTTACTCATGCAGTGTCAGTAATACCATGTTATTGCATCAACCATTTTACTGTGTTCACACAAACCCATTACCACACATACTTGTCATGGGTAGAATTAGCACAATGTGGTTTTACTCTTACAGTGACCGTAACTGTAACAGTGGGAAGTGCACTCATAGGAGGCAGGGGAGGCAGTGCCTACCCTGCCATATGTGGCCAAAGCTTAATTAAATTTTAATAAAAAAAAAAAAATCACCATTTTCCCCCCATTTAATGCTATGGCGAGGCAGGTACATTGCAGTACAGTGCGGATCAGGTCCGCAATACGCTCTCTGTATTCAGCATTGCACCAGCAGCTCACAAGAGCTCCTGGTGCAACGCCGCCCCCTGCAGACTCGCGGCCAATGGGCCGCCAGCAGGGGGTTGTCAATCAACCCAATCATACTCGTCTTTGTGACCGCTGCTTCATAACTGCTGTTTCTGGCGAGTTTGAAGGCTCTCCAGAAACACGTGCCCAGAAGCTCACTACAGAGCTTGTTAAATGGGCGCCTTAGTCTGAACTTCAAATGAGTAGTAGATTTTTTTATAACAAATTTCAAAGTTATGTATATTTCCACTCCCCTTGTACCATGTGATAGCAATCAGCCAATCACAAATGCATATACGTATAGTCTGTGAATTCTTGCACATGCTCAGTAGGATCGGTTGAATCAAAAATTGTAAATATAAAAGACTGTAAAAGAAGTAAATTGGAAAGTTGTTTAAAATTGCATGCTATATCTGAATCATGAAAATTTAATTTAAGTGTCCCTTTAAGCTTATACTTTTTCATCAGTCCCTCTCAACATCCATAAACTAACATAAATATGACTGCATGAGCTCCAAAAGTAATTTTGAAATGAAACCACTAAGCTTATCAGTAACCGTTTAACCATTGGTATACTCAAGATCAAAGAAAACATATAAACAATATAAACATGAATTTTCCTTAGTAGCAGTTACTCATAATCTCTTCTATTACTTCTTTATCAAATGACTCTGGACTTGTAAGAGCCTCTAAACCTGCTTGTCACAGTAATCAGGTTTAACAAATGTTTTGGCAGATTTGTTCATGATAAAGAATATTGGATGTAGTCATTCCTTTTAAATGAATGTGAAAGGTTCACTCTATTTTCATAATGCTTTTTTCAAATTATGTTTTCCTTCATTGAATGCAACATTTTTTATTGTCACCTTTAAATATTTAGATATTAACATCTGAATGGTAATTCTAACAGGCTTTTAACATAAGTCTATGGGAACCAATATTAAAATTCAAATTTATTTTTTACATTTACATTGTTGGTAGTTTTAGACTAGGGGCCTATTTATGAAAGATCTTGCGGACCTGATCCTCCCACTGTTGGATCATGTCTGCAAGACCTCGCTGAATACGGAGAGCAATGCGCTCTCCGTATTCAGCATTGCACCAGCAGCCCCCTGCTGACTCACAGCCAATCAGCCGCCAGCAGGGTGGTGTCAATCAACCCGATCGTATTCGATCGGGTTGAATTGCGGCGATTCCTGTCCGCCTCATCAGAGCAGGCGGACAGGGTTATGGAGCAGCGGTCTTTAGACAGCTGCTCCATAACGTGTGTTTCTGGTGAGTCTCAAGACTCACCAGAAACACAGCCCTTCAAGCTCCTTACGGAGCTTGATAAATGGGCCTCAATGACTGTTAAAGTGATAGTAAATCCTTGCGTTTGTGAAACACTAGGATTTACGAGTGCAACACATAAAGGGGATATTCAGTCATGAAGTGTAAAATACTTCATGCTGAAAGTTCCTTTATTTGTCTGCAGCGCTCACTGCGATGAGTGCCTCAGGCAGTGCACAGTCAAATGCTATTTTTCAGTGAGGTGAGCCAATAGCATGCTAGCTATCTGGCACAAGGCCAACTGTGCCCCACGGCTATTGATGAAAAGGTGGAAACATCACCTCACTGAAAAATAGCGTTCTGACGTGGGCTGCCTGAGGAGCTCAGCAAGGTGAACGCTTCCGACAAATAAAGGCACTTTAAGCATGAAGTATTTTATATTGAAGAAAAAACACAGCGCATCTGCGACTCACAACATTGTTTTAATTCAGATCACACACACAATATACAGTGGGGCAAAAAAGTATTTAGTCAGCCACCAATTGTGCAAGTTCTCCCACTTAAGAAGATGAGAGAGGCCTGTAATTGTCATCATAGGTATACCTCAATTATGAGAGACAAAATGTGGAAACAAATCCAGACAATCACATTGGCTGATTTGGAAAGAATTTATTTGCAAATTATGGTGGAAAATAAATATTTGGTCAATATCAAAAGTTCATCTCAATACTTTGTTATATATCCTTTGTTGGCAATAACAGAGGTCAAACATTTTCTGTAAGTCTTCACAAGGTTGTCACACACTGTTGCTGGTATGTTGGCCCATTCCTGCATGCAGTTCTCCTCTAGAGCAGTGATGTTTTGGGGCTGTCGCTGGGCAACACAGACTTTCAACTCCCTCCAAAGGTTTTCTATGGGGTTGAGATCTGGAGACTGGTTAGGCCACTCCAGGACCTTGAAATGCTTCTTACGAAGCCACTCCTTCATTGCCCGGGCAGTGTGTTTGGGACCATTGTCATGCTGAAAGACCCAGCCACGTTTAATTTCCAATGCCCTTGCTGATGGAAGGAGGTTTGCACTCAAAATCTCACAATACATGGCCCCATTCATTCTTTCATGTACATGGATCAGTCGTCCTGTGTCATTCCAGATAGGAATGGCTTCCTAAATGCTAATAGTGGCCATATGAAAAGCTGGAAAAATAACATTCCATATGGGCAGTTTCGAAGGCTATGTAGAAACTGCACATATGATGAGGACTACCATTTAGAGGCTATGATCCTAAGAGATAAATTTCTCCTAAAAGGTTACAGTGAGAGCTTGATAGATAAAGCTAAAGATAAATGGTCTTATATCCTTAAATTTGATAGAAAACAGTCCAATAACAACTCCTGGGAGAATAAAGTAAACTTCATAATCACCAGTGACGTGCACTAATAGGAGGCAGGTGAGGCACTGCCGCACCTGCCATTTGGGGCAAATGAAAAAAAAAAAAATGTAATTTTATTAAAAAAAAAAGTTAAATGTTTTTTTGTTTTTTTTTACATTTCCAAATCTATAATATTGCGCAATAGAGGCACTGGGTTCTGGTTTTTCTCTATTGCGCAATATTTTTACATGGAATTTTAGGACTAGCCGCTCTGCAGCACCACCCGATGGTGATTTGCAGCAGCAGCGCGGCTGAAAAAACTGTTAAAGAGGCATCTCTAATGAGACCTCGTATTTTCCCTGGGAGCCAGGCTCAGCCAATCAACACCGGTCTTGACTCCCTGGCCCTGCTGTACTGTCTACTGCGCATGCGCAACGAAGGAGCAGTCTGGCGGCAACAAAACAGTCAGTGACAGACACTCACTCCTGCCTGTTTGGAACTGACTGTCACTGAGCCAAGTTAGCGAGTGGATTGCTGAGCCTGAGCTAATCGCAGCTACTACCCTCTGGTCCTGCCTGCCCGGACTGAGGAGCCGAGTCACAAACACAGTACAGTGCAGTGCACACACACAAGTAAGTTGTCAGACAGAATGAGCAGCCATCGTGTAATTAATTGTGCACTAAATATAAGGCAGAGTAGTGGCCTCCCCCTTTTATGTACCGGATATAAATAACATTATTTATTGTCATAACTCTCAACTCACTGTCCCCACAATGTCTGATTTACTTTCCCAAAACTACTTTTGCCGGTACTAAACTGAATCTGCCAGTGACATGCCTAACGTGAGCCTGCAGTTTTCTGTGTCATAGCTCTTTCACTCAGTGCGATTAGGTATGTAACTCCACAGACTCAGTATAGCACCGGCTGGGGTCCTGGGAAGAAGTGTAAGTCTTTAATGTAATTAGCAAAGGATTTAGTGAGTCTTTAAATAAAATAAAATAAATGGTTAAAGATATAAAAATCATGTGTGATGATTTGTTCCTCAAAAACATTGTATTTGTAATATTATGCAGGGCAGAGGGAGCGTGCACAGTGCAGCTCACAGGCAGCCTAAGACTGAGTTACAGGAACTTCAGCCCTGGAGCTCCGTGTAAACCCCGCCCTCAAGCTCCGCACAGAGGTCTGAAAATACTGCAGTCTGCTTGAAGATAGCCATGCTGCAGGGGAAGCTCAGGTACATTTAGGATTGCAGGATCCTAGAGGACTCTATGATAAAATCAGGGTTGTCTTTGTTATTCTGCTAAACTGCTAATGTGCTTATTTAAAAAGCTAGTGTAAATCATCTGACCCCAAATTGTCTATACATTCCGTCCCCCAACAATCCAAACCCAAATAAATGACACAAACACCAAAGTTGGGGTAAAAAAGGCCGCAGCATATTTTATTATTATTAACAACATAAATAACTTTTATTTAAAACTTAAAACCATAAAACCAGGGCTTGCCCTACCAAATAAATATTTTTCCGTGCCTGAACCCATAAGGCACGCTTCCCCATGAAGAATCACCTCTCCTGCCTATCCCACCAGGAGGTACCATGAACCCCAACCATGGCGTAAGCCATCACCCAGGGCAAGCACCCCGCCCCTGCTGCGACAACCATATATACTACACAATATGAACACGTTTTACCCTTTTAAACTTTATTTTTTCTTTTTTTTTTTTTTTAAATTATTTATCAATAAACAAAGAAAAAATTTTTAAAGAAGAAAAAACAGGGAGGGAGGGTGGGCACTGAAGCCGTTCTTCTCCCGCTCAGGTAAGTAAATGAAAAAGAGCGCGAATCCACTATGCACCAACGAATTTAATACTTTGCCTCCAGCCACGCCTACTTGACCTGGAGCTGAACTGCATTCAGCCAATAGGGGTCAATTACCCCTACCTTAATTCTTGCGTCCGGGGCTCTGCTTGACCCCAAATTGTCTATACATTCCGTCCCCCAACAATCCAAACCCAAATAAATGACACAAACACCAAAGTTGGGGTAAAAAAGGCCGCAGCATATTTTATTATTATTAACAACATAAATAACTTTTATTTAAAACTTAAAACCATAAAACCAGGGCTTGCCCTACCAAATAAATATTTTTCCGTGCCTGAACCCATAAGGCACGCTTCCCCATGAAGAATCACCTCTCCTGCCTATCCCACCAGGAGGTACCATGAACCCCAACCATGGCGTAAGCCATCACCCAGGGCAAGCACCCCGCCACAGCTCGAACTAACATCGAGCACCGCCCAACAAGACTGCGGCCAACTCAATACCTTCCTTTAGGGTAAAATTGAATAAATGTAAACCTACCTCATTGAGATGAACACCATCTCGGAGGAAAAAACATTTACCCGATTCCCCTTCAAACTCTGAATGCCTCAAGGTGAGGCCCCCCAACTTTTTAACGTGACTACTCACCATACGGTTCACTTTACGCCGCGAATTCTCCAATTTAACACAGTCCCACGCTGCCCTCCAAACCAGCCGGCACTCAATATCCGACCACACAATTACCAAATTCGGGAACAAAGTATGTAACCGGTCCAAATCCCACTTAATCTTGTCTACCAATGTTTTCTGCGCCATAAAACCCAGATCATTCCCTCCGAGATGAATAACCAAGATATTAGGAGGCGAAAACAACCTAGCGTAATTAACTACAGATTCCAAGAGCTGGCACCACCTCATGCCCCTAATCCCGAACCATTTCAAAACAAATTTATCCTTACAAAAACCCAGCTGGGCACCATCTTTTTTTACAGCAGCAGCCTTCCTGGCCCAATAAACGTAAGAATGGCCGATAACCCAACATCTCAAAGGACCTGAAAAGAAGCACAAAGAAAACAAACTTTTTTATTTTATTTTTATTTTTTTATTTTTTTATAATTTTTTAAACTACCAACCCCGGCCTCACATACACTCTGAAACGGTCAGACTCCCATCTACCAATCTTCTTAATCACCTGAGGCTCCAAACCCAGGAGCTGAGCTTCCGTCGCAGCACCGATTCGGAATGAATGAGAACCCTAACAAAACAAGGCACTTTTTAAAAACAGATACAAATTGAAAAACTGATAACACAGAATCATCCTGATGGATCAATAAAGCCTCATTAACACCATTCCTAACCTTCAAAAAATCCAACACCGCCCCAACTGGGCAACACGGGCCGCCAACCTCCCTTAAAATAAACAATTTACCCTTTCCAGACTGGTCAGTTTTAGACTTTCTTAACCAAATGTCCAAACTCCCGTTATTCAAGCAAATGTCCCTCCACCGAAGGCCACTAGCACATTTCCTATTCTTACCTACCAATTCAGAGATTCTAAAAGCCCCGAAAAAGGCCAGAACAAAAGCGGCCCGGAACAATAAAAATTCAAAATCAGAATAACAGACCTGAGGAAGAATACCCACTAACTTCTTTAACAATGAGAAAATAACCGGCCTTCTACCATCCATTAATGGCTTCTTCCTGCACAAACCACGAACAGCCATTCTTACTACAAAATTCTTGGTTACATCTTCTACACCACCCAACTGAAACAAGAAAGCCAAAGCTGCAAGTCTCCTGCGAATTTCCGCTGATGATAAAGACTCAGTCCTCCACTGCATAATCCAACCCAAAAGTATCTCACGACAGGATTCCCTAGAGGCCAACCATTCCCTACCATCCACCACAGATATCCATGACTTCCATACCCGGGCGTAAGCCCGCCATGTGGACTGGGCAAGAGCCCCTTTCACAAGGTCCCAAACTAAGGATACCCCAGGAGCCACAATTCCCTCGGGCAATTCACACCCTCCGTCTCCGCGTCCGGAGCCTCCAACCTGAACCGCTCCCACTGAAAACGGGAAAGAGCGTCAGCAATAGAATTCACCTTGCCCGGTACATGAACAGCTCTAAAAGTTACGTTAAGCCTCAAACACTCCAGCACAAATTCTCTCAGCAAACTGATAACAGGGGGGGAATTTGCAGTCAAGTTGTTAATTGAAAATACCACTCCCAAATTATCCGAGTGAAAACACACCCGCATGTCTCGGAGCTCAGAAGCCCAAATCTTTAAAGCGACCACCAAAGGGAAGAGTTCTAAAAAAGTTAGATTTCTTGTTAAACCCAAAGGTTCCCAATCCTCAGGCCAAGCCTCCGCACACCATTTTCCGTTCAGATAGGCTCCAAAGCCGCAAGAACCAGAAGCATCAGTAAACAGGCATAAACGCTCATCAGACCAATCTACTTCCTGAATCACCAACCGACCATTGAAATCCTTCAAGAAGGCCGACCATACTCGAAGGTCATCCTTCATGACCTTTGTCAAACGAATATGATGATGGGGAGCAACTACCCCGACCGTCGCCAATGCCAGTCTTCTACAAAAAACCCTACCAACTGGGATAATTCGACACGCGAAATTAAGCTTGCCCAACAAAGATTGAAGACACCGCAGAGTTATCTTTTCAGACGACAAAACCCCTTGGATGCACTGAAACAAGTCAATGACCTTATCCCAAGGAAGACGGCATTGCATAGCCACTGAATCAATCTCAATACCCAAGAAACACAAAGAAGTTATCGGACCTTCCGATTTTTCTTCAGCTATTGGAATACCAAAATCAGATGCAACAACACCAAAAGTCAACATCAGTCTCCTACACACTTCTGAACCCTCAGGGCCCACAAACAAGAAGTCATCCAAGTAATGAACTAAAGATGACAACCCCGCTCGCTCCTTGACCACCCACTCAATGAATGTACTAAACTTCTCGAAATAAGAGCAAGAAATAGAGCACCCCATTGGAAGGCACAAATCCACAAAAAAGGAACCATCAAATTTACAACCTAAAAGATGATGACACCGAGGGTCGACCGGCAACAGCCTGAATGCCGATTCGATGTCAACCTTAGCCAACAAAGCTCCCCGGCCAGCAACCCGAACCAAATCAACAGCTTTGTCAAATGAAGCATAATTAACCGAAACCAATTCCGGATCAATTCCATCATTGACAGAAAAACCTTTTGGGTAAGACAGGTGATGGATCAAACGAAATTGACCCTTCACCCTCTTAGGAACTACCCCTAATGGAGAAATTCTCAAATTCTCCAAAGGAGGAGAAACAAATGGGCCTGCCATTCTCCCCAAAGAAACCTCTTTTTGCAATTTCCTTCTAACCACCTCAGGGAATTCCCTGGCTGATTTCAAATTCCCACTAAATTTCCCACCAGAACCTTCCTTGAAAGGAATTACAAAACCTGAGCTGAAGCCGGAAAGAAGCAGCTCAGCATCATCTCGCTTTCCACGTTTACTGGCGTAAGCCTCTAACCAAACCACCATCCTTCCTACCCTCACCGGGGTCTGAGCTAGCAGGAGTAGCTTCCCCTTGCTTGCTAACAATCTTTCCTTTTTTGAAACACCTT
Source organism: Bombina bombina (assembly GCF_027579735.1). Classification (NCBI taxonomy): domain Eukaryota; kingdom Metazoa; phylum Chordata; class Amphibia; order Anura; family Bombinatoridae; genus Bombina; species Bombina bombina. The sequence continues at coordinate 1,075,790,166 of NC_069504.1, forward strand.
GAAAAACTGTGGCTGCCGCCACACCCAGAGCATTCGTGCTTGAATTTACAACTTGCTCCAAACCGGCATGCTCCATCATTAAATTGGAAGCATAATCCCTTACGCATTGATACCGCAGATCCCGAGCTAACCGAGGGGCCGGAGTAACCGACCCCTGAACCACGAAAAGGCTGACCCCTTAAAGGAGTCATGATCTCGAGCCAAATGCCCATGTCACGATCGTCCCAACGCATTTCTGGTCTCACTGCCAGCCTCTGACGAAACTTCTCGTCATAACGCCACCATGCCATACCTCCATAAGTACGGTAAGCGTTCGAAATCTCATCGAAATAACAAAATAAAGATCCACCCTGATCCGGGCACTTCTCCGTTACCACACTAGCAAGAATGCAAAAGGCTCTCGACCAATTACCTAGGGTCTTAGGTAACTTCCTGTACCTCTTTTTCCTTTCATCTTCCTCCTTCTTGCCTTTATCGGATTTATCATCCTCCTTTAGCTCCACAACTTGGTCCAGCGGCAACAAAGAAAAAATTTCTAGGAATTCCCTCTTCCATATTTTTTCTTTAACCTCCACAGCTAGATGAATCCCCAAAGGGCCGATGGAACACAAGCACGGACGCCTCAAGGCCTCCTCAGCTACCTTAATTGAACTACCCGAAACCGAAACAGCCGACACCTGAGAAACCGAAGCAGCTCCACTCACCAACGCAACTGACTCAGCCGGAGCCGCAATGGCTCCCGGGGTCCATGCCTTTTCGGCCGACTCCCCCCCACTTGGAGCCTCCAAACTCGCCAACAAAGCCTTCAAACCATTCAGCAGCTTCTCACGTTCTCCATCCTTCAAACCCGATCCTTCCACCACAGCACCCCCAGCTGACTCACCTGAAGACTGGGGGGCCGTCCTTGAACTCTCCCGATTATCTGCTCCAACACTAGGAACGTCCTGAGCTGTCACTACCTCCTCTCTCCTTCTACCGCTCTCGCCTGACCTCTTGCTCCCACTCGATTTCCTAGAAGGCGAACGACCTCTCTCTCTTCTTCCACTGCTCTTTGAACTCTCGACCCTCGCCCAAGTAGGAGAATGAACAGCAGCAGATCTTCTTAAAGGTGAACGTGATCTCCGTCGGCCGTGACCCGACCTTGATCTCCTTCTTTGATGCCTGCTGGGCACCGTAATATCTCCAGATCCTGGGGACTGCAAAGCACGGGAAGGTGTGAGTGCTTGACCCCCCCCTGATGACCTACTCCCATGCACCCCTTCCCCCACTCTAACCCTACTCTCACTAGCCCTGCTCCCCCCTGAAACCCTTACACCCTTCTCAGGAGATAATAATTTCAAAAGCTGCGCCAGGGTAGACGCATCGCCTACCTGACCAGCCGTACACGGTCCAGGTAACTCGGGTTCCTCTATCGCCTCATCTTCTTCAAAGTCGCTGCCAGCGTCCAGTACCAGCAGCGGCTCCGTAATCGGGTCCCTTTGAGGTGTAGGGGCCTCTTCTCCTCCACTAGAAAGGCTGTGTGCTTCCTGGTAGACCACTGCGTGAAAGAATTAGAGACATTAGCTCTCAGCCCCAAATTACTAACCTTTATATAACCTATTAACACCTTTAAACTATGCTCTCTTCTTTTAATTTATTTATTTATTTATTTTTTTTAAACAAAAAACAACCTCTTAAACCACCATCATCTACATATACTGCAAACACTAAACTCAGCAACCTGCGTAAGCAATAACCCAAACCAAATTAGTACCTACCTATACAGGAACACCTATAAAATTTGAGGAAAAAAACTAAATTTGCAACCATTAAAGAAGGAATATTTTTTTTTTTTTTTTTTACTTTCTTTCCCCTTTCCCACTTTTTTTTTTTTTTTTTTTTTGCATAAAACCTGCCCTACAATTACTAATAAAGCCCTTCACCTACATAATGACAAACAAAAACCCACAGCCATGCAACCCCAATAAAACATTACAGCAAGGAAAAGCAAATAAACAAGTATAAAAGCATTTCATATGTATTCCCCTTTTATTTTTTTTTTTTATTTTTTTACTTCAACATACCATTCAACAATTTTAAATAATAATGATATTCCCAAATTGAATTTAATATATATATATTTTTTTTTAATAAACAGCCGGCATAAAATTAGCAATGAACCCCTTCTTTTAAACGATTATAAATAACGTACCCCAATACATTCCACAACCTAAACTATGTTGGAACAAACTGAATGGCCCCATAATATTAACCCCTTCACCGCCATGCAGGGAATTAACATCTAATTCCCCTCAAGAATACAAACAAACTTACCCGATAGCTATATATAATTCTATAACATGTCCCACAAACACATAGGCGCCATAAAACATATCTCCCTGGCCTCTTAAATACCGCCACACTAACCTCCACATTGCCCCCACCATACCCCACTTTACCCGACACCGTCTTCTCCGCTCCTGCAGTCCCACCGGGTCTCCGGGGCGCAATGACGTCACCGCCATGCGCCGTTACTGCACCGGATCCTGTCGCCTTCTCTGCCGCCGTCCTCCTGCTTGAAGAACCTCTCTGCCCGGTCTTCGCCGACGACTTCCTCTTCGAGCTGGATGCTTCAGGACTCAACCTTGACGGGGGCCCAGCTGATCTCACCGGTCTCTTCTTCCTGGAACCGCTGACACCTGCAACTCCTGACGTCCCTGCTCGAGGCTCTTCGACCGACTTCAGCTGCTCCCGGATCCACTCCACTCCTCTTCCTCTGGCCATCGCCGTCAGCTCCTGTAGCAGCGCGTCCATGACAGGTAAGCACTGAAGCCGTTCTTCTCCCGCTCAGTTAAGTAAATGAAAAAGAGCGCGAATCCACTATGCACCAACGAATTTAAAACTTTGCCTCCAGCCACGCCTACTTGACCTGGAGCTGAACTGCATTCAGCCAATAGGGGTCAATTACCCCTACCTTAATTCTTGCGTCCGGGGCTCTGCTTTCTAGTGGAAGGGGGAAGCTTTGTTTGCAAGCACATGTTGATAAGCATGGAGCTTAAATGAAATATTTTGAGCACTATTTTTTTTGTTTTGTTTTAATCAGCTAATATTACATTTTGTATTTGAGTAAAGCTATTTATTTTAATTGAGTATGGTTATGTTGTTTTGTGGCAATGCATTTCTTTGTCAGATGATCAGGTGATACCAATGTTTATTCACCATACTATTGGTAAGCTTTATTTTATTGAGCACACTTGCATATGCATACAGTGTTTGAAAGAGTGTGAGACTGTGACAGTATGTGTTTGACAGTGTTCAAGAGAAAGTGTGAGTGTGTGATGACACTAAGACAGTGTGACACTATGTGTGTGACAGTGTGAGACTGTGTTAAAGTGTGGGAGTATATGTGACAGTGTGAGATTGTGTGTCACCATGTGAGAGAGTGTATGTGACAGTGTGAGACTGTGAGTGTGTGACAGTGTGAGAGAGTGTTAATGACAGTGTGAGAGTGTATGTAACAGTGTGAGATTGTGTGTAAGACTGAGAGTGTATGTGACAGTGTGAGAGAGTGTATGTGACAGTGTGAGACTGTGAGTGTGTGACAGTGTGAGAGAGTGTTAATGACAGTGTGAGAGTGTATGTAACAGTGTGAGATTGTGTGTAAGACTGAGAGTGTATGTGACAGTGTGAGTGTATGTGAAGTTTGAGACTGTGTGTGACAGTGTGAGAGTGTGTGTGACAATGTGAGACTGTGAGAGTGTGCCTGACAATGTGAGACTGTGAGAGTGTGTGTGACAATGTGACACTGTGAGAGTGTGTGGCAGTGTGAGACTGTGTGTGTGACAGTGTGAGAATGTGTGGGAAAATGGTGTATAGAGTTGTTGTGAATGTAGTACTACATAAGTTTTATATGAGCTTAAATGAAATATTTTAAGCACTATTGTTTTTTTTTTAATCAGCTAATATTACATTTTGTATTTGAGTAAAGTTATTTTTTTTAATTGAGTATGGTTATGTTGTTTTGTGGCAATGCATTTCTTTGTCAGATGAGCAGGTTATACAGAGGTTTATTCACCATACCATTGATAAGCTTTTTTTTATTGAGCACACTTGCATATGCATACAGTGTGTGAAAGAGTGTGAGACTGTGACAGTATGTGTTTGACAGTGTTCAAGAGAGTGTGAGTGTGTGATGACACTGTAAGACAGTGTGACAGTGTGAGACTATGTGTGTGACAGTGTGAGGTTGTGTGTGTGACAGTGTGAGAGAGTGTATGTGACAGTGTGAGACTGTGTGTGAGACTGTGAGTGTGTGTGTGACAGTGTGAGATTGTAAGAGTGTGTGTGTGTGACAGTGGGGGAGAGTGTGTGTGACAGTGGGAGAGAGTGTATGTGACAGTGGGAGAGAGTGTATGTGACAGTGTGAGACTGTGTGTGGGACTGTGAGTCTGTGTGTGACAATTTGAGACTGTGAGTGTGTGTGTGACATTGTGAGATTGTAAGAGTGTATGTGACAGTGGGAGACTGTGTGGGACTGTGAGTGTGTGTGTGACAATGTGAGACTGTGAGAGTGTGTGTGACAGTGTGAGATTGTAAGAGTGTGTGTGACAGTGTGAGAGAGTGTATGTGACAGTGTGAGACTGTGTGTGGGACTGTGAGTGTGTGTGACAATGTGAGACTGTGAGAGTGTGTGTGACAGTGTGAGATTGTAAGAGTGTGTGTGACAGTGGGAGAGAGTGTGTGAGACTGTGTTTATGTGAGAGTGTATGTGACAGTGTGAGACTGAGTGTGTGACAATGTGAGACTGTGTGAGTGTGTGACAATGTGAGACTGCGAGAGTGTGTGTAACAGTGTGAGAGAGTGTATGTGACAGCGTGAGACTGTGTGTGTGTGACAGTGTAAAAGAGTGTATGTGATAGTGTGTGACTGTGAGAGTGTGTGTGTGACAATATGAGACTGTGTGACAGTCTAATTTAAAGGGACATAATACTCATATGCTAAATCACTTGAAACTGATGCAGTATAACTGTAAAAAGCTGGCAGGAAAATATCACCTGAGCATCTCTATTTAAAAAAGAAAGATATTTTACCTCACAATCTCCTCAGCTCAGCAGAGTAAGTTCTGTGTAAAAAGTTATACTCAGCTGCTTCCAGCTGCAGGTAAACAAATTTAAAAAAATGAAGAAATGAACAGCAACCAATCAGCATCAGCAGTGCTGAGGTCATGAACTCTTACTGTGATCTCATGAGATTTGACTTAACTCTCATGAGATTTCATAGTAAGCTTCCTTTACCTGATTGGTGAAATAATATGAGAGTGCACGATGCTAGTCCCTTCAGATGTCCCAGGACAAACACACTAAAATGCTGCTTAGAAATCCTTTACAATGGGAGGTGGCTACTGAGGAACTTTTGAGGTAAAATATCTTTCTTTTTTACATAGAGATGTTCAGGTGATATTTTCTAATCAGCTTTTTACAGCTATGCTGCATCAGTTTCAAGTGTTTAAACATTTGGGTATTATGGCCCTTTAATCGTAAATTTAAGCTACCTCTATGTGTTTCTCGGACAAACCATAATCAGTGCCTCACCAGACTCTGACCTCACTGCACGTCACTGATAATCACCTATAGTAAAGGCGCCAAGGTAGCAAAATCAATACTAAATAAACATTGAAAAATGTTATTAGGAGATTCTGTCCTTAAAGGGGCAGTAAACCTAGAAAATAATGTTATATAATTCTGCACATAGAAATTTGATTAAAAAAGAGGGTTTTTCAGACCGCCGCTCTATGCTCTACTGAGTGGGTCTGGTTTGCATAAAGTTTGCGCTAAGATAATGTTATATAATTCTGCCCTATGTGCAGAATTATATAACATTATTTTCTAGGTTTACTGTCAGAGGCAATGTGGTACAAAATTGGGATGGAACACATATTTTTAAGTTAGAATTCAAGGGGACATGTCAAGAAACTTATGGTGAGTAACAATTAATATGTAAATGTAGTAAGACCTATGTTAGCCGTACCATGAGAAGTATACAAAGAAGGGGGTATGAACATATGGAAAACATTAGAGTGGGGTATAAGAAACAAACGGTGAGATTACGAGTTTTGCGTTAGGAGCTATGCAGTGCTAACGAGTGTTTTTTTCTCACCGCTCACTTACCTGCAGCGCTGGTATTACAGGTTTTTACAAATCCGGCGTTAAAAGACAAGAAGTGAGCGTAGAGCAAAATTGTGCTCCATACCGCACTCCAATACCAGCGCGGGTGAGCTGGTCGTACGTGGTCGTGCACGATTTCCCCATAGACATAAATGGGGAGAGTCGGCTGAGAAAAAGTCTAACACCTGCCAAAAAGCAGCATAAAATTCAGTAATGCAGCCCCATTGATTCCTATGGGGAAACACATTTTATGTTTACACCTAACACCCTAACATGAACCCCAGTCTAAACACCCCTAATCTTACATTTATTAACGCATAATCTGTTGCCCCCCGACATTGCCAACACCTACATTATTCTTATTAACCCCTAATCTGCCGCTACAGACACCGCTGCCACCTACATTATACTTATTAACCCCTAATCTGCTGCCCCCAACATCGCAGACACCTACATTATATTTATTAACCTCTAATCTGCCGCCCCCAATGTCGCCGCAACCTACCTACACTTATTAACCCCTAATCTGCCGCCCCCAATGTTGCCGCAACCTACCTACACTTATTAACCCCTAATCTGTCGCCCCCAATGTAGCCGCCACTATATTAAATGTATTAACCCCTAAACCTAAGTCTAACCCTAACCCTAACACCCCCTAATTGAAATATAATTAAATAAATCTAAATAAAATTTCTATCATTAACTACATATTCCTATTTAAAACTAAATACCTATAAAGTAAACTCTAAGCTAGCTACAATAAAACTAATAGCTACATTATAGCTAGCTTAGGGTTTATTTTTATTTTACAGGCAAGTTTGTATTTATTTTAGCTAGGTAGAATAGTTATTAACTGTTTAATAACTACCTAGCTAAAATAAATACAAATTGACCTTTAAAATAAAACCTAACCTAAGTTACAATAACACCTAACACTACACTACAATTAAATAAATTAACTAAATTAAATACAATTAAATAAATTAACTAAATTAAATACAATTAAATAAATTAAATTAGCTAAATCACAAAAAAAACACTAAATTACAGAAAATAAAAAACAAATTACAGATATTTAAACTAATTATATCTAATCTAATAGCCCTATCAAAATATAAAAATCCCCCCAAAATAAACTAAACTATCAATAGCCCTTAAAAGAGCCTTTTGTGGGGCATAGCCCGAAAGTAATCAGCTCTTTTACACTTCTTGGCAATCAGCCAAAATGATTGAGCTGGCATTCTATTGGCTGTTCCAATCAGTGAATAGAATGCAAGCTCAATCCTATTGTCTGATAGTATCAGCGAATAGGATTGAAGTTCAATCCTATTGGCTGATCCAAACAGCCAATAGGATTTTCTCTACCTTAATTCCTATTGGCTGATCCAATTCTATCAGCCAATCGGAATCTAAGGGACGTCATCTTGTAAGACGTCACTTAAAGAGATACTCATTACGAAGAAGCCGTCGTTTGAAGAGGATGCTCTTTGTCGGATGTCTTGAAGATGGATCCGCTCTGCGCCAGAAGGATGAAGATGGAAGATGCAATCTGGATGAAGACTTCTGCCCGTCTGGAGGACCACTTCTGCCCGTCTGGAGGACCACTTCTACCAGCTTCGTTGAGGACATCTTGCCGCTTGGATGAAGACTTCTCCCGGTAAGTGAATCTTCGGGGATTAATGTTAAATTAAAGGGCAATGGGGAGCTTAGGTTTTTTTAGTTAGTATTTTATTTGGGGGGTTGGTTGTATGGGTGGTGGGTTTTACAGTTGGAGGAGGTTGTTTGTATTTTTTTTTTACAGGTAAAAGAGCTGATTACTTTGGGGCAATGCCCCGCAAAAGGCCGTTTTATGGGCTATTGATAGTTTAGTTTAGGCTAGGGGGTTTTTTATTTTGGGAGGGGCTTTTTTTATTTTGATAGGGCTATTAGATTAGGTGTAATTAGTTTAAAGATCTGTAATTTGTTTTTTATTTTCTGTAATTTAGTGGGGGATTTTTTTGTGATTTAGCTAATTTAATTTATTTAATTGTATTTAATTTAGTTAATTTATTTAATTTTAGTGTAGTGTTAGGTGTTATTGTAACTTAGGTTAGGTTTTATTTTACAGGTAAATTTGTATTTATTTTAGCTAGGAGTTATTAAATAGTTAATAACTATTTAATAACTATTATACCTAGTTAAAATAAATACAAACTTGCCTGTAAAATAAAAATAAACCCTAAGCTAGCTACAATGTAACTATTAGTTATATTGTAGCTAGCTTAGGGTTTATTTTATAGGTAAGTATTTAGTTTTAAATAGGAATAATTTAGGCCTAGATTTGGAGTTTGGCTTTAGCCGTGAAAATCAGCGTTAGAGGCTCCTAACGCTGGTTTTAGGCTACCGCCGGTATTTGGAGTCACTCAAAATAGGGTCTAACGCTCACTTTTCAGCCGCGACTTTTCCATACCGCAGATCCCCTTACGTAAATTGCGTATCCTATCTTTTCAATGGGATCTCTCTAACTCCGGTATTTAGAGCCGTGTCTGAAGTGAGCGTTAGACATCTAACGACAAAACTCCAGCCGCAGGAAAAAAATCAGTAGTTAAGAGCTTTCTGGGCTAACGCCGGTTTATAAGGCTCTTAACTACTGTGCTCTAAAGTACACTAACACCCATAAACTACCTATGTACCCCTAAACCGAGGTCCCCCCACATCGCCGCCACTCGATTAAATTTTTTTAACCCCTAATCTGCCGACCGCCACCTACGTTATACTTATCTACCCCTAATCTGCTGCCCCTAACACCGCTGACCCCTATATTATATTTATTAACCCCTAATCTGCCCCCACAACGTTGCCTCCACCTACCTACACTTATTAACCCCTAATCTGCCGACCGCAAAGCGCCGCCACTGACGTTATCCTTATGTACCCCTAATCTGCTGCCCCTAACACCGCCGACCCCTATATTATATTTATTAACCCCTAATCTGCCCCCCACAACGTCGCCTCCACCTGCCTACACTTATTAACCCCTAATCTGCCGACCGGAGCTCACCGCTATTCTAATAAATGTATTAACGCCTAAAGCTAAGTCTAACCCTAACACTAACAACCCCCTAAATTAAATATAATTTTAATCTAACGAAATTAATTAACTCTTATTAAATAAATTATTCCTATTTAAATATAAATACTTACCTGTAAAATAAATCCTAATATAGCTACAATATAAATTATAATTACATTGTAGCTATTTTAGGATTAATATTTATTTGACAGGCAACTTTGCAATTATTTTAACCAGGTACAATAGCTATTAAATAGTTAAGAACTATTTAATAGCTACCTAGTTAAAATAATTACAAAATTACCTGTAAAATAAATCCTAACCTAAGTTACAATTAAACCTAACACAATACTATCATTAAATTAATTAAATAAAATACCTACAATTACCTACAATTAAACCTAACACTACACTATCAATAAATAAATTAAATACAATTCCTACAAATAACTACAATGAAATAAACTAACTAAAGTACAAAAAATAAAAAAGAACTAAGTTACAAAAAATAAAAAAATATTTACAAACATAAGAAAAATATTACAACAATTGTACAAAATATTACAACAATATTACAACCTACTCTAAGCCCCCTAATAAAATAACAAAGACCCCCAAAATAAAAAATGCCCTACCCTTTTCTAAATTACTACAGTTCAAAGCTCTTTTACCTTACCAGCCCTGAACAGGGCCCTTTGCGGGGCATGCCCCAAGAAGTTCAGCTCTTTTGCCTGTAAAAAAAAAAACATACAATCCCCCCCCAACATTACAACCCACCACCCACATACCCCTAATCTAACCCAAACCCCCCTTAAATAAACCTAACACTAAGCCCCTGAAGATCTTCCTACCTTATCTTCACCATACCAGGTTCACCGATCCGTCCTGAAGAGCTCCTCCGATGTCCTGATCCAAGCCCAAGCGGGGGGCTGAAGAGGTCCATGATCCGGCTGAAGTCTTCATCCAAGCGGGAGCTGAAGAGGTCCATGATCCGGATGAAGTCTTCATCCAAGCGGGAGCTGAAGAGGTCCATGATCCGGATGAAGTCTTCTATCAACGGCATCTTCAATCTTCTTTCTTCCCGATCCATCTTGCAGACCTCCGACGCGGAACATCCTCTTCTCCCGACGCCTACTAGCCGAATGACGGTTCCTTTAAGGGACTTCATCCAAGATGGCGTCCCTCGAATTCCGATTGGCTGATAGGATTCTATCAGCCAATCGGAATTAAGGTAGGAATATTCTGATTGGCTGATGGAATCAGCCAATCAGAATCAAGTTCAATCCGATTGGCTGATCCAATCAGCCAATCAGATTGAGCTCGCATTCTATTGGCTGATCGGAACAGCCAATAGAATGCAAGCTCAATCTGATTGGCTGATTGGATCAGCCAATCGGATTGAACTTGATTCTGATTGGCTGATTCCATCAGCCAATCAGAATATTCCTACCTTAATTCCGATTGGCTGATAGAATCCTATCAGCCAATCGGAATTCGAGGGACGCCATCTTGGATGACGTCCCTTAAAGGAACCGTCATTCGGCTAGTAGGCGTCGGGAGAAGAGGATGTTCCGCGTCGGAGGTCTGCAAGATGGATCCGGAAGAAAGAAGATTGAAGATGCCGTTGATAGAAGACTTCATCCGGATCATGGACCTCTTCAGCTCCCGCTTGGATGAAGACTTCATCCGGATCATGGACCTCTTCAGCTCCCGCTTGGATGAAGACTTCAGCCAGATCATGGACCTCTTCAGCCCCCCGCTTGGGCTTGGATCAGGACATCGGAGGAGCTCTTCAGGACGGATCGGTGAACCTGGTATGGTGAAGATAAGGTAGGAAGATCTTCAGGGGCTTAGTGTTAGGTTTATTTAAGGGGGGTTTGGGTTAGATTAGGAGTATGTGGGTGGTGGGTTGTAATGTTGGGGGGGGGTATTGTATGTTTTTTTTTTTACAGGCAAAAGAGCTGAACTTCTTGGGGCATGCCCCGCAAAGGGCCCTGTTCAGGGCTGGTAAGGTAAAAGACCTTTGAACTGTAGTAATTTAGAATAGGGTAGGGCATTTTTTATTTTGGGGGTCTTTGTTATTTTATTAGGGGGCTTAGAGTAGGTGTAATTAGTTTAAAATTGTTGTAATATTTTTCTTATGTTTGTAAATATTTTTTTATTTTTTGTAACTTAGTTCTTTTTTATTTTTTGTACTTTAGTTAGTTTATTTCATTGTAGTTATTTGTAGGAATTGTATTTAATTTATTTATTGATAGTGTAGTGTTAGGTTTAATTGTAGGTAATTGTAGGTATTGTATTTAATTATTTTAATGATAGTATAGTGTTAGGTTTAATTGTAACTTAGGTTAGGATTTATTTTACAGGTAATTTTGTAATTATTTTAACTAGGTAGCTATTAAATAGTTCTTAACTATTTAATAGCTATTGTACCTGGTTAAAATAATTACAAAGTTGCCTGTCAAATAAATATTAATCCTAAAATAGCTATAATATAATTATAATTTATATTGTAGCTATATTAGGATTTATTTTACAGGTAAGTATTTAGCTTTAAATAGGAATAATTTATTTAATAAGAGATAATTAATTTCGTTAGATTTAAATTATATTTAATTTAGGGGGGTGTTAGTGTTAGGGTTAGACTTAGCTTTAGGGGTTAATACATTTATTAGAATAGCGGTGAGCTCCAGTCGGCAGATTAGGGGTTAATAATTGAAGTTAGGTGTCGGCGATGTTAGGGAGGGCAGATTAGGGGTTAATACTATTTATTATAGGGTTAGTGAGGCGGATTAGGGGTTAATATCTTTATTATAGTAGCGCTCAGGTCCGGTCGGCAGATTAGGGGTTAATAAGTGTAGGCAGGTGGAGGCGACGTTTTGGGGGGCAGATTAGGGGTTAATAAATATAATATAGGGGTCGGCGATGTTAGGGCAGCAGATTAGGGGTACATAGGGATAATGTAAGTAGCGGCGGTTTACGGAGCGGCAGATTAGGGGTTAATAATAATATGCAGGGGTCAGCGATAGCAGGGGCGGCAGATTAGGGGTTAATAAGTGTAAGGTTAGGGGTTTTTAGACTCGGGGTACATGTTAGGGTGTTAGGTGCAGACGTAGGAAGTGTTTCCGCATAGCAAACAATGGGGCTGCGTTAGGAGCTGAACGCGGCTTTTTTGCAGGTTTTAGGTTTTTTTTCAGCTCAAACAGCCCCATTGTTTCCTATGGGAGAATCGTGCACGAGCACGTTTTTGAGGCTGGCCGCTTGCGTAAGCAACTCTGGTATCGAGAGTTGAAGCTGCGGTAAAAATGCTCTACGCTCCTTTTTTGGAGCCTAACGCAGCCTTTATGTGGACTCTCAATACCAGAGTTATTTTTATGGTGCGGCCAGAAAAAAGCCGGCGTTAGCTACGCGGGTCTTTACCGACAAAACTCCAAATCTAGGCCTTAGTTAATTATAGTAATTTTTTTAGATTTATTTAAATTATATTTAAGTTAAGGGGTGTTAGGGTTAGGGTTAAACAGATTTAGGGGTTAATACATTTAATATAGATGCGGCGACGTTGGGGGCGGCAGATTAGGGGTTAATAAGTATAATGTAGGTGGCGGCGATGTTAGGGGCGGCAGATTAGGAGATAATAATATTTAACTAGTGTTTGCGAGGCGGGAGTGCAGCGGTTTAGGGCTTAATATGTTTATTCTAGTGGCGGCGATGTCCGGAGTGGCAGATTAGGGGTTAAAAATTTTATTATAGTGTTTGTGATGCTGGAGGGCCTCGGTTTAGGGGTTAATAGGTAGTTTATGGGTGTTTAGTGTACTTTTTAGCACTTTAGTTATGAGTTTTATGCTAAGGCATTGTAGTGTAAAACTCATAACTACTGACTTTAGAATGCGTTAGGAATCTTGGAGGTAGAAGCTGTACCGCTCACTATTTTGCCTCCCAGGACAGACTCGTAATACCGGCGCTATGGAAGTCCCATAGAAAAAAGGGTTTACGAAGTTTACGTAAGTCATTTTACGGTAAGGCCAAAAAGTGTGCGGTGCCCCCAAACCTGCATGACTCGTAATAGCGGCTGTGGTAAAAAAGCAGCGTTAGGACCTGTTAACGCTGCTTTTTCATCTTAACACAAAACTCGTAATCTAGCCGAAAGTGTTTCCAATTATTACCACACTAAACACAACAAAGATGCATCAGAAGTTAAAATTAGAGTGCTAGAACAGATTGCACCCAGTCCTTGTGAGAATAGTTGACTATTATTATTAAGAAAATGAGAGACTAAATGGATCCACCATTTAGAGTGTCTGGAACTGAAGTGGTTAAATATAGATTTAGATTTGCAAGCTTTTATTAATTAGGTAGGGTCAAATAGTGATATAAGTTGTGGCTATAATAATCCAGTATGCCTAAAACTGATTGTATGTTAAATAAGAAGACCAACATATAAAATGTAATGAATAGGTATAATCCCTTATGGATTAAGATGTACTCTGATTCCCTGTAATACTTTGGTTCTTTTTTTAAAAGTAATAAGAAACAGTAGGTATAAAAATAAAGTTTATTTCCAAGCAATAGACGTGTTAGCAGGGATTAGTATATATGAAATATCTTGCCCCCCAACTACATATATGAGTGTCTATCTTAATGATAATAGAAGTCTTTTGGGAAGAAATTGTCATATTTGTGATTAATAGAGCACAGGTTAAGGTGCTATAAAGAATGTGATAATTTGTATATGTAAATATTTAAAGATATATTTCTCAAATGTGATTGTGTAAATATATGTAAAAGCTGGCCATGTATGAATTATTTTTAAAGGGACACTGAACCCAATTTTTCTTTTGTGATTCCGATAGAGCATGTAATTTTAAGCAACTTTCTAATTTACTCCTATTATCAATTTTTCTTCGTTCTCTTTATCTTTATTTGAAAAAGAAGGCATCTAAGCTTTTTTGGTTTAGGACTCTGGACAGCACTTTTTAATTGGTGGATGAATTTATCCACCAATCAGCAAGAACAACCCAGGTTGTTCACCAGAAATGGGCCGGCATCTATGCTTACAATCTTGCATTTCAAATAAAGATACCAAGAGAATGAAGAAAATTTGATAATAGGAGTAAATTAGAAAGTTGCTTAAAATGTCATGCTCTATCTGAATCACAAAAGAAAAAAATTGGGTTCAGTGTCCCTTTAAGCTGGTGTAATGACGTATATAATGACGTTGCAAAAGGCAGCAACATTAGGAAAGTTTAAAAACGTCCAAGTAGTCTCAAGTTGTATTCCGTTATCATCAACCCTTGATAAAGTCTGTCTGTGAGTGGATGAAATGCGTAGGATAGGAGGAGCTTGAGGACTGTGCACGCGCGGACGTTGCCAAGTGAGGAGGAGCCTCCGGTACAGGAGTATCTCTAAGCATATCCAGAAGCCGCTGGTCGGCAGTAAGTAAGACTGAGTTTATCTTTTATTCTGTAAGTGCAGAATAAATTGTGTTGTTGTGATCTGAATTAAAATAAAGTTGTGAGTCGCAGATGTGCAGTGTTTTTTCTTCAATATAATATATGATTGAGGCCACACACTGCTGGAGTAGTCTCACATACAAGAAGCTGTTTGCACACAGCGGAGTTTCCCTGTTTGATGATCGAATATACACTGTGCTGGGGAGACCAACGACTGAATAGATTTGCACTGAAGAAAATCGGAGGGTGATCTGCATATTGAATACAGATTTAGGACGGAGCTAAGTGTTTCCTTAAACTGTCATATTTGGATATATTGTTCACTTTCTTTATTTGTAACATATAGTTTAAATCTATAGTAGCTTTTTTCATGAGAACCTTTTGCGCTGTGAATTTGTTTGTATAAACAAAGTATTTTATACTTCATGACTGAAAGTCCCCTTTATTTGTTTCACTGATATATTCTAGCATTTCACAAACGCTAGGATTTATGTGAGGGTTTACTATCACTTTAACATTAAATGTTACTAATAACTAATTCAGGTTTAAACTTGCAAAATGTAACCAGTTTTAAGCAAAAAAATCTCAGTCCACCTAAATTTATATTCTGTAGCAAATGTTACATTTTATTAAGCATTACTTAACAAAATGAAGTATACATTTTCTATTCAAAATGGTAATTTGTTAACCCATTGAATGTCCCAACCTTTTTTGTTTTTATAAGAACATAAATTCTGACTGTAATTTATGTTTTACTGTAACACAAATCTGTGTGATTGTAGCCCAGTCTTAAGTATTTGTATCATTTTATTTAACAGAAGCTGCATAACACTTAGCATAAGCTAACATGCAGGTTTCTTGGAGGATAGGATATTTAAAGGAAATTTAAACTTAAGCTCCAGTACCTGACTACTTGAAAATAAATCTGTATCTCCACTGAAAATTAAACCCAAAATGCTTAAATCTATAGCTATACTATCAGGCTATCCATACAACTGACAATTCCTTTGACACATAAAGTACACGGATAATAGTACAAAGTTAAGATGTGTTAATAACAAGTGAGCTTTCAGTACAAATTATCTTCTTTAGAGATTTTTTAATGCTTAAACCATTTATATAGTATTTGAGACCCAATTAAGGGCTATATTACAAGTGGTGTGCAAATTATTGTGCTAGCGTTTTTGCAATCGTTTGTACCCGTTTCAATTGCGCTGATATTCCTGGTGGAGTGAAATCATGATTTTGCTAGCACAATCTTGATTTACGCGAGGATCATTACTGCGATTTCAGAGCTATAGTTAACTGTTTTGCGAAATTGAAAAGTTGCACAAAGCACTTCAAAAATACAGTATAAAGTACAGTTACACTCATATTAACACTGTCTAATAAAAAATATTTTAAAAAATATTGCACACATGTAAGAGCTCAAAGATATAAGATCTCAGTGTTACAAAAAAACAAAACATTGAGATACATACATATACAGGTTTTGAAATGTATATGTATGTATATATATATATATATATACATATGTCTATGTGTACATATGTATTTATTTATATGTGTATATATGCATTTACATACATATAAACACATATAAATCTATATGTATACATATTTAGACACATATATATATATAAGTGACGTGCCGTCATAGGAGACAGGTGAGGCAGTGCTTCACCTGCTAATGTGGTCTTATTTTTAACGATGCATCATAGTCATGCATAAATTTGTACTACACCCTCATGCCCCCCCAGGTCCGTCTGAATGATCTTGATCTGATTGATTTTTAATGAGCCGTGAAAACCAGCGCCACCCAGTGGTGCTTCTTCACGGCTCATTATGCTCCTAGAGGCGACCGGCTCTCCAGCTGCCCTCTACATGGCTATTTAGACTGATTGTAATGAGTTACAAAAACCAACGCCACCTAGTGGTGCTTCTTTGCGGCTCATTTCTTCCTAATAGAGGTGCCCAGATCTGCAGCTGCCCTTGCTATAGAGCCAATCAGCGGAGTGATGTCCGAGTCACATGGACTGGAGGGAAGAGAGAGTCACATGTGTGACTGTGTGACGCTGGAGAGTCGGAGACAGATGAGATGCGGGCGTGAGAGAGAAATAGGCAGCAGCAAGATAGGAGGACGGGACTACTAGGAGACTGAGTGCACTGTGTAGTGAGTGGCATGCACTGTCGACTGTGTGACTTGAGTGAGGCTGAGGACCTGCCCTGGAGGGTAAGTGGGTAAAGTACGTGGCTCATGCAGTACAGTACTACTTTTACCTTCATTTTTTTTAACTTTTGTTAGTTTCACATGTGATGTATGTGATTGTGACTCATTGTATCTATCTAGATAGCAGCCGGCCAGACTACTCTGTAAAGTGCTAACTGGCACATCCCTGATGTCTCTTCCTTTTTATAACGGTGTGCCACTGCTGACCACATCCTCACTCACTGCCTGAGGGATTTTATTTGTTTTTTCAGCCCCCTATATTTGAGAGACATTTGTTAACCCTTATGCTGCACAAGTCATGAAGCAGCCAGGGCTGGCAACTCCAAGAAAGCTTTTGGAGGTGAGGGGAGTGGGGACACAGGCCCCAATAATCCAAATTGCATATCTTAGTAAATGTAGTAAAAGTTCTGGTATCCTTTCATTCAAATCTTAAGTCTTGTGCTGCCCACTGCATGTTGCTTCTTTTATTGTCAGCTCAAGAGTATACTTTTGACCTTTTATTCTCCCATGCTTTTATAGAATCATATCTGTATTGGTTTGGTATATGGACACTGGATTAGGTAGGAAATTCCTAGTACCTAATCCAGTGTCCATATACCAAACCAATACAGATATGGTTCCATAAAAGCATGGGAGAACAAAAGGTCAAAAGTATACTCTTGAGCTGACAATAAAAGAAGCAACATGCAGTGGGCAGCACAAGACTTAGGGGTTGCATGAAAGGATACCAGAACTTTTACTACATGAACTAAGATATGCAATTTGGGCCTGTGTCCCCTCACCTCCAAAAGCTTTCTTTGCTAGTTGGCAGCCCTGGATGCTTCATGATTTGTGCAGCATAAGGGTTAACAAATGTCTCTCAAAAATAGGGGGCTGAAAATCAAATCCCTCAGGCAGTGAGGAGGTGGTCAGCACAGTTATTAATAGAAAGAGTGCCAGTTAGCACTTTACAGAGAGACTGACTATGATCTGTAAAGTGAAGAGAGAAAGAACCGATCTCATATGTGAGGTTCTCTTTTTCTTTACTTTACATAGCACAGTCAGTCTCTCTGTAAAGTGCTAACTGGCACCTCCCTGATGTCTCTTTCCATTTATAACTGTGCTGACCACCTCCTCTCTGCCTGAGGGATTTGGTTTTTCAGCCCCCTATTTTTGGGAGGCATTTGTTAACCCTTATTGTCTCGTGCATACACAGCCTTACAAGAGGAGAAGTTAAGACTAGAAGAAGAGGCATTATATATATGCTGCAGAAGTCGTGAAGCAGCCAGGGCTGCCAACTAGCAAAGAAAGCTTTTGGAGGTGAGGGGACACAGGCACCAATTGCAAATCTTAGTTAATGTAGTACTTGCCCTTTAATGTACTTGAAAGTTGCTATCATATCACCTCTTTCCCTTTTCTCCTCTAAGCTATACATATTTAGGTCATTGAGCCTATCCTAGTAAGTTTTAGTTTTTAAACCATGTACCATTATGGTAGCCCTCTTTTGCACAGATTCAAGTTTGCTAATATCCTTCTGAAGGTATGGCCTCCAGAATGGCACACAATACTCAAGATGAGGCCTAACTAATAATCTATAAATATATTTGTGCGTGTGTGTATTACAGCCTTTTACAGTTAAGTAAATAAAAACCTGTAAATATTTCACATTCCAATGTTCTGTACATGGGGAAATATGTGATATGTATTTCTAAATAGATATTCCTATATATATCTGTATATAGCTATACCTATATATAATTCTATAAATAATAGGTATAAATATATATGTGTTATAAAAACCATCAGATATATGAAGAAAGATATTTATGAATAATTAGAAACATACAAACTGTTACTTGTTTTTATTGTCTTTTACTGCTCTTGAAAAAGACGCTTGAGCGTTGAAACGAGTAGAGCTACAATAAACCCCTTTTTATCTCTTACATTTGAATCACTTTTTCTGTGACGAGCCGGACTTGCTTTTTTGGATAAGTAAGTTACTACTTGTTTTTTCAACTTAAGTTATTACTTTACTGCTGATGGGTCTAAGTGCATAAATATTACAGTGTATGCGAAAAAATAATAATTTATAATGGATCAAAAGCTCCTCTATGTTTTGCTAAAACCATTTATTCCGTTTTGCTAATAACATTTTAATATGACATATGTAGTTAAAAATCCTTGACAATGTGTGTATACATAAAATACATAAAAAATCCTTTAAAACACAATTCTATAACAGGATATTAAAAACAAATCTATGGTACCAATATGTGCACATAAAAAAGGGGGGATTTATAGAATATAGTCTTAAAAATCTGAGGAATAGTCGTGTGATCCTATGGTATATCGACTTTTTAAAGTGTCCCAATGCTGGTGTGTTCAAATATAGTGAACCACTCAAAAATATGAAAAAAAAGAAAATGTGTGAAAAAAATTGTGAAAAAATAGATTAAATGCCTCTCAAAAATGAAAAATATTAAAAAATTATTCAAAAATACAATTTGTGATATCACAACTGTGAAAAATAATTGCAAAAATAAAAATAAAAATAAGTGGAGTGTTTTCCAAAAATATGCCTTAGTGAATGTCAAATATATCCTTAAAAATAGTGATATATAATAGTATAACAAATGATCCCAAAAGGTATAACAAATGTTCCCAAAAGGTAGTGATAACTCCAAATGCAAATGTTGTTAAGAAGTCTGTTGAAACTCAAATGTATCCAAAATATATCCAGACAAGTGTAGTAATATTGTGGTTCCTATGTGTAGGTCCTCTTCTTGAGGTGTGTGTTAGAACTTCAGTAATATCATCTTGAACCTATAAAGTGATGAGAAAAGCGAACATAGTGCAATAAAGCTACTAAAAGATAATGGTAAAAGTAATAAACTCACCAATGAGATCCTGAGCCGTAATACCAGTTAGCCAACGCGTTTCGGTTCACATAGAACCTTTCTCAAGACTGTCTAGGTTCAAGATGATATTACTGAAGTTCTAACACACATAGGAACCACAATATTACTACACTTGTCTGGATATATTTTGGATACATTTGAGTTTCAACAGACTTCTTAACAACATTTGCATTTGGAGTTATCACTACCTTTTGGGAACATTTGTTATACCTTTTGGGATCATTTGTTATACTATTATATATCACTATTTTTAAGGATATATTTGACATTCACTAAGGCATATTTTTGGAAAACACTCCACTTATTTTTATTTTTATTTTTATTTTTGCAATTATTTTTCACAGTTGTGATATCACAAATTGTATTTTTGAATAATTTTTTAATATTTTTCATTTTTGAGAGGCATTTAATCTATTTTTTCACAATTTTTTTCACACATTTTCTTTTTTTTCATATTTTTGAGTGGTTCACTATATTTGAACACACCAGCATTGGGACACTTTAAAAAGTCGATATACCATAGGATCACACGACTATTCCTCAGATTTTTAAGACTATATTCTATAAATCCCCCCTTTTTTATGTGCACATATTGGTACCATAGATTTGTTTTTAATATCCTGTTATAGAATTGTGTTTTAAAGGATTTTTTATGTATTTTATGTATACACACATTGTCAAGGATTTTTAACTACATATGTCATATTAAAATGTTATTAGCAAAACGGAATAAATGGTTTTAGCAAAACATAGAGGAGCTTTTGATCCATTATAAATTATTATTTTTTCGCATACACTGTAATATTTATGCACTTAGACTTATCGGCTATTTGCATTACGATTACACTCGTCACTTATAGTTATACCAATCGTGGACACCATCTTTAGCCACAAACCCTTTTTTCTAGGACTTTGTAGCGCTGTACTCACTAAGCACTTTTAATCTATTGACATTTTGGGATCTGGTTGGGAGATTCCGCAACAAGAGCACAGCTTGTATGGTTGACATCTTGGCGCTGCAAGATATACATTCATAACATTTTACTGCTGATGGGTTTCTAATCCTTTTCCAGCCCTGTTGAAAACCACCTTGTTGTTTCCTTTGGAGAGGGACATACCGCAGAGGGATATACCATAGAAGCAGGACTCACATTACTTAAGGAGTGAGTATATTGCACATTATTACAACGGATTTAACTTGCACATCAAGTCCATTTCTATCTATCATTAGAAACTAACTATTCTGCAAGACCAGCGCCATCCATTTCGTTTTGTCTATTGCTTATACAGTCCTTGGGGAGAGACTGAGGAAGGGCAGCGGTCACTTCATTTAATAAGGAGAGTATTGTTTTTTAGCACATTGTGTTGAGCATATTTGTTTTTTGTTAACATCTATTTGTTTGCCACACACATTTTTGTACATATGAATAATTAGAACATATTCCATTATGTAAAGAACATTGAAATATGAATGTTAGCGCTAATGAGAATATGTTATGGTGTTTGCGTGAGATGGGGATCTCAACTGACTTCTCTGGGGGGAATGCTTGAACATGATTTTTGAATTTTGACTTTATTCGCAATTTGGGTTACCACTAGAGAAAAAACAATTTACTTTCAACTTGTAATAAAATCGCAACCCGTCTAGCGCAAAAATTAAAATCCTAGCTGAGTTTTCGCTCCACTTGTAATCTAGCCCTAAATGTATATTTAAAGTTTGATTAGCAGAAAAAATATCCAATCATCCTATTGTTACAATATAAGCCCACTGGGCTAGTTTTAATAATGTGCAGTAAATACATTGTGCATGTTAAGGTTTGACCCAGCCCTGTAGCTTTCAACAAAGCAAAGTTACTAAAAATAAAACAAAATATATTTTCCAAATGCTTCTTGAGACTGAGTTATTCTAAGTTTCAGGTCAAGGTTTCACTGCCTGCCAAAGCCTTAAAATGCTGTTAACCAGTTTGAGCCAAGTATCAGACCCAAAAAAATAAATACATAATAATTAAAATGTTATAGCATTTTAAACCTGTGATAGCCTAATTCTTTATACTGTCAATGCAGATTTTGGAAACATTACATAAAGCTGTGAGTTTATTAAACTACTTGCTGGCTGAGGGACCTGGAGAAATGCTTTGCAGTACATGATTCGTTCATAAAAGAAAAATGAATACAGCTTACAAGGCATATATAAATCCTAAGCCTATGAGACAACACCGAGACGAAAGGGGGGTTTATATCAGTCAAATTTCTTTTTTTTTTTTTTTTTTTTTCAAAGATCTTGCTTTGGAAACTGAGTTTCCCTGGACTCATTTGTTGGATAAACTCTTTTGCATACAAAAATAAATTAAATGAGACTGCGAGACAAGGATTGCACTAGATGATTAAGCAACTTTCATGCTTACATGGCTGAGATTTAATATTGCAGATGGTCTCTTAAGAGCACTATGATTCTGAGGCTGGGATTTTTTGACACGAGGATATAATTAAAACAACCCACAGAAAATCTTTCACCGTGGCCTGACAGTGCGCTGTTTCATACATAATTGAACACCGGCTAATATTTTACCGCTGTTAAGGTTAGATACAGCTGCTCTGCAAATGCTTGTATAATATTGTCTATGGCAGAGGGGTCTGGAGACTGTAGAAGGTTCTGGGAAGAGCAAAATGGTAATAAAATAATTAGTACTTTATTCCTAACATTATTTAATTATAAGTCATCTGAGATTCTGTTTTCTTTTATTGCCTAGTAATTAAAATGCATACCAAGTATTATTATAGTGAAAACTGTATGTAATCCAAAGCAAACATGGTCAAACAGACTGATTTTTTTAAAAAAGAGGGGAAATATTCAGCAAATATTATCTAAATTTACTGTGCTCAAAATCAAAAATCCCAAAGATGGGGAAGAAAATGTAATTAATGTTCCAACACTCAATTTTAAGCCTAAAATGTTAATATATTTAAAATATAAATGTATTCTACAATATATTACAAATAAAGTGTATTAATGCAAAAAAATGAGAAAGCTATCTTAAGGGGATATGAAACCCAAAGTTTTCTTTCATGATTGGGAAAGAACAATTTTAAACAACTTTCTAATTTACTTCTATGATCAAATTTTATTCTATCTCTTGGTATCTATTATTTAAAAGCAGGGACTTAGGCTAAGGAGTGTGCACATGTCTGGAGGCCTATATGGCAGCAGTTTTACAAGATTGTTATCCATTTGCAAGAGCAATAAAAATGACAGCAATATTTCCTGCCATATAGTGTTCCAGGGATCTCTTCAACAAAGAATACTGTGGGAATGAAGTAATTTTAAAACTAGAAGTAAAACTGAAGCTTGTATGCTCTGTCTGAGGCCCAAATGATTGAAAGTGCCACGAGGCGGTGAGATATTCAAAAGGTATCCGTCACAACGTCAAGAAAGCTTTCAAAATATTCCAAAGGGCCGACAGTACTGTTTAAAGGCAACATCGCAGAGAGGCATCTTACCATATATTTCACTGGGTGACTATGCTGCTCTGATACCTCCAATATATTCAAAGCAGCATCATCACCTGCATTGTATATTTAATGTAAATGATCCCTTTACAAAGTACTGTAGGACAATACAATTTACATGTCTCAACAGAATCTCAACCCCTGATCGTACTATACAATAGTGAATTAAAGTCTGGCGGACATGATACGCTGTAGTGCATCATGTCTGCCAGACATCGCTGAATGTCCACAGCATGCGCTGTCTGCATTTAACATTGTAGAAGCAGTTCTAGTGAACTGCTTGTGCAATGCCGCCTCCTGCAGATTTGCGCCCAATCGGCCGCTAGCAGAGGGTGTCAATCAACCCGATCGTACACAGCCTCAGAGGCAGCAGACCAGTTAAGGAGCAGCGATCTTAAGACCGCTGCTTCATAACTGCTGTTTCTGGCAAGCCTGAACAGGTGCATCAGAGGTCATTCGACCCTTGATAAATCAGCCCTATGTGTTTAACTCTGCAAAAAGTATTTAATAATGCCATTGTAATACATGTATTATGTTCCCCTTAGTATATTTATCTTAAAGGGATATTTAAACAGTCTGTTTCTTTGTTGTAATTAAATAAAAGCACTAAGCAGTGATATATACTTAATATGCAATATGTATTATTAATCTATTTAAATGGATTTTACCTTTTTTTAAACTTCATTTGTGCAGTGTCCATTTCTTCCTGTCACAGCCCTAAAAGGAGGCTGTGGTCTCTACAGGAAGCTTATCTAGCATTGATGCCATAAATGTTGGTTAAAATGTGCTCAACAAGTGTAAAGTTGTGTCGAGTTGTGTGACAGCCATATTACTAATATTTGAGCAGTCAAAAAAGGTCGTACTAGCACAGCTCGTTGGTTTAGCTTATAGCATGTTGATGTTTGTCAAGGTGTTTTTTTTAATTTATATTACTATTTATATGGTTATATGAAAGGTTTATATATTTAATAAAGGAACTGTGGCCAATTTGTACCAAAAAGGAAGTCTTGTGCATGTATTTAATTGGGGGGATGAGAGTTGATAAGAAAGAGATGGTGGTGGTTGGTGGTTGGTAGTAAAGGGCCGGAATTTGAAGACTGAAAAGGTCAAGCCATCGCAAGTTATATATAGTAACAAGATAGTAGGTAAAGTAGTACTATGGTAAGTACCTATAGGTGCCAAATATTTTTGTTATCAACAAGCACCTGTTAGGGGGCAATATAGCACTAAAGAATTTCATAAAAAAATGAGTTACAAAGTCTGTAACAAAAAAGAGTGCTTTACCCCTACAATTGTATAGGAGAAATTCTCACTGAAGAATACAGGAACAATTGTTTAACCCTTTATACTTTATCTTTATTGGTTTAACTATTCAATCATACACATTTAAAAACACTTAAACTCTCTAGATATCAATATATAGCATAGGTGTATGAATAATTCCTGTGAGAATCATGTATCTAGATGCGAAACATTGTAATTGGTTTGTATAATATCAAGCAGTCAGATACAAACAATATATTTTGTAGCTGGCTATTAATAAATCTGCTGAAGAATAAGTTCTACATTTTCTTATTGTACATACTTTCACTTGTTCTGTGTACTTTGTATTATACCACAGAGATATTATTTGGTAATATGACCATATGCAGGGTTTTTGATCTATTTATTAAAGGTTAGTATTATAATGAAAATATTAAATACATCAGTAGCATGACAATAATGACAGATGTTTTAATGACAAAAGCAAGATTACGCAGAACACTGTGTATACAATTTCTGACATATTTTAATAGAGTGCCATTGGGGTATGGTCTATTAATGTTAGTATTTCTCTAGAGTTAAATGGGTTATTATAGATTTCTAGGGTTATATATACCAGTAATGTTTTGAAGAGGAAAGTAGTTTAATTTGGTTCACATTTGGTGTGTTTAAATTCTAAGGGTGCAGGTATAGATGTTTCTAAATATTATGTGAAGTCAGTTTCTATGAATTTGTTACTTAAATGTGTGTTGAAAAGAAAAAATTAATTGCATTATTACATTTTGTGTATTGTTGCTTACAAAGTATGCATACAAAGTAATAAAGTGTTTTAACACAAATAATTATTAAGAAAATAGGTGAAAAGTGCCTAGGAAAGGGATGGAATCCTTAATCAAACATTATTAAGTAAGTAGTAATGAGCTGGGTTAATGTGCAAAATTAAATATATTTGGTTGTGATGTACTATAATTATAGGTATACAAAGTAATTGTTATATTCATTGAGTCCATTTGGTTGTATGGAGTCTAATAGCTATATCCATCTACATTCTGACTTTAAAAGTACTTCTTCCAGATTTCCTTCTCTTATGCCCAGAGAGATTTTCTGTATCACAGCATATTTCAAGTCAGTGATTCCACTTTTGTGAATTTTTAGAAAATGTTGTGCCACTGCTTTACCTTTACCTTTTGATACATCTTTTGTGGCATTTTTTATGTTATTGGCATGCTTTAAAATTCTTGCCCTGACTCACGGGTTGTCATGCCTATGTAAACTTTCTTGTATGAACAAAAAAGAACATAGATCACTCCTGTCTATAGTGTTGTTCTAATTTGTGAATTTTGCCTGTTTTGTCAGTGATTTGTTTGATTTTAGTTACATATATACATGCTGAACATGAACCACATGAATACATTCCTGGGTCTTTTGGTGTTTTCTTTGGGATATGAATGTAGTGGCTTTGAACCCATTGGTCTTTTAGATTTCTGGGTCTTTTGTACCCTGTGGTTATTTTATGTCCTATCATAGCTGCAAGTGTGATATCATTTTGTAGTATGTGCCAATTTGTATTCATAATCCCAATTATCTTTTGTATTTGGGGATTATATGTGGTAATTAATCTTGGACATGTTTCTTCTTGATTTTTAGCTTTAAGTTTAAATAAGTAGTTTCTATCTTGTTTTAAAGCTGCCATTTTGGCTGTTTTCACTGATCATTTACTATATCCTCTTTGGATTAGTCTTTCTATCATTTCAGTGCTTTCTTGTAAATATGTTTGTACATTGGAGCAATTTCTTTGCAGTCTAATGAATTTCCCTTTGGGTATTGCTTTGAGTGTACTTGGAGGGTGGGCACTGGTATTGTGCAATAAGGTATTTGTAGATGTTTCTTTTCAATACATTTGTGTGTCAATGCTGCCATCTTCATTTTTTTCTGATGGTAAGATCTAAGAAATTCACAGTACTCAAATCTACTTAATATGTCAGTTTGATATTTTTATCATTAATATTGAGTATTTGTATGAATTTTTCCAATTCTGTTTTTGTGCCTTCCCATAGGAAGAGCACATCATCGATATATCTAACCCATAATGGTATTTGCTGTGTATATCGATCAATTTCCACAGTAAATACATTAAATGATTCCCAAAATGCAAGGAACAGATTTGTCCCCATGGCTGTTCCTTAGACTTGGAGATAATATCGATCCCTGAACGTAAATATGTTGTGTGTTAGTACAATTTTTAGCATTTGAAGAATAAAGGCATTATGTTGTTGGTTGTTAATGGTATTAGTCGATAAAAAATAACTGATTGCTTTTAAAATATCATTATGGTGAATGCTGCTGTACAATGATTCAACATCCATAGTTACTAGCCAGGATGTATCTGTTAATTTGAGATCTCGTAGTACTTGTAACACTTCCATTGTGTCATGAATGTAAGAAGGTAACATAGTTAGGTATTCTCTTAGAGGCCTATTTATCAAAGATCTGTCGGACCTGATCCGACAGTGCGGATCAGGTCCGACAGACCTCACTGAATGCAGAGAGCAATACACTCTCTGTATTTAGCATTGCACCTGCAACTCTTGTGAGCTGCTGGTGCAATGCCGCCCCCTGCAGATTCACTGCCAATCGGCCGCCAGCAGGTCATCGATTTCGTTGAATTGTGATGATCTCTGTCCGCCTCATCAAAGCAGGCGGACAGGTTATGGAGCAGCGATCTTTAGACCGCTGCTCCATAACTTGTGTTTCTGGCAAGTCTGAAGACTCACCAGAAACACGGGCCCTCAAGCTCCATTCGGAGCTTGATAGTTAGGCCCCTCAGTCTCAAATCTATGTATTTACTGGCTAATTCAGTTAAGTTTGCATTTCCTGATACTATGGGCCTTCCTGGTGGCTCAGACTTTTTTATGTACTTTTGGTATGAAGTAGATTGTGGCCATTTTGGATTGTTTTTATCAGATACTTTTTTATCTGTTTTAGTAATAATACCGTCTTTCCAAGTTTTTAGTACCATTTTGTTGTATTGTTCGGTATATGTTTCATGTGGATTGAACATTAATTGTTTATAGCATGTTGAGTTATTCAATTATTTTAGTGCTTCTGCTAAATATTTGTCTTTAGGCCATAGAACAATATCCCTGCCCTTGTCAGACGGTTTTATCACTACATCTGACCATGTTTTGATTTCCTCAAGTGCTTTTATTTCTGGTTTGGAAATATTGCTTTGTCCTCAGATTGATGGTAGTTTTTCAATCTGGTTACATACAATTTTGCAAAATGTTTGAATTTCTGGGGAAATTTTTGGAGATGGTACAAAATCTGATTTGGGTTTTATACTTTCTTGCCACATAGCTGAGTTAGTGTTAGATATTTCATCTGTGTTGAGCAGATTTTCATTTGCCAATTCTTCTAGATCCTGTATGGATGATAATTTTTCTTCACTCTAAATGTGGTCAATTTTTTCAGCATAGAACTTTTTTAACAATAGTTTTCTACAGAAAAGGTGTACATCTTTGATAAGATCAAATTTGTTTAATCTGTTGGTTGGACAAAATGTTAAACCTTCAGAGAGAATGTTATAGTGCTCTGAAGTTAAGAGTATGTTGAGACAGATGTATCACTCTTAGTTTAGTTGTTTTTAAACGGGTATGATTTAATAGTTAAACCAATAAAGATGAAGAGGCATATTTATCAGGCTCGCCGGGAACAGAAGTTTTTAAGCAGCGGTCTAAACACCGCTGCTCCATAACCTGTCAGCCTGCTCTGAGGCGGCGGACAGAAATCAACCCGATCGAATACGATCGGGTTGATTGACACCCCCTGCTAGCGAATCTGCAGGGAGAACTGCTGGTATAATGATAAATGCTGACAGTGTATGCTATCGGCATTTATCAATTTGCAGTGGACATGATCCGCTATATCGGATATATTGGATCATGTCCGCTCGCACCATAGTAAATAGGCCCCAAAGTATGAATGGTTAAACAATCGTTCCTGTATTATCTCAAGTTGTCGGTCTTTGTCATCTCCTGACTCCCTGGACTGTGGGAAATCCAGATGTTTTGGAACTTATAATGTATAACTTGATGTTTAATGCGTTCAAAATATTGAGTTTGGTAGTGATTGAAATTACATTTTTTTTGTGAAGTTACACCAGATTCTTTCCAATTACATGCATCTAGAACAAGCTATACATTTTAACAACAGCAAACATCACCCATGTTATTAATAATATGCCTGCTCAATTGTGATGATCAAAACATTTAGTAAATAGTCTTTTTATTGCAATAATTGTGAACTCGAATATTGTATTTTACATGCATGAGCATATTTATGCCCCAAATTATTTTCTTTTTTTAAACCAAGAACTCAAAAGTTGAATGCACTGCTAAGTTTGGAGAAGTGATGGCCTTGATTCATTAAAACTTTCCATGTCTGCAGGATGTTACTGAGAAGCCAGGAGACTCCATCTTACTACTGAAAGGCCAGGGTATCCATACTTGCTGTGGAGGGACCAAGAGACTCCAGCTTTCTTGTGAGAGGCCAGGAAACTCCAGCTTGCTGTGGAGGGGCCTGGAGACTCCAGCTTGCTCTGGAGTGGTCATAAAACCTATGTTTTGTACAGAGGGATCAAAAAACCCAGCTACTGTGGAAAACACAGGATATGCACATTTTTTGCAGTGAGGCTGGGAGATACAGACTTGCTACTTAAAGGCTACGATACTAAGGCTTGTTACCAAGAGACCAGAAGATGCCAACTATTTTCTGATAGGCCAGTAGTAGTTGCAGAAAGGCCACAAAACAGAAGACACCAACATTTTTGTAGAGCAGCCAGAAGACATGGCATACTGTAGAGAGGCCAAAAGACACCAGCATTTTTGTAGAGAAGCCAGAAGACATGGTTTACTGGCTAGGAGACAACAGCTACACAGGCCTGCTCTGAAGATACAGGCTCCTGCTGCTTCTGAGAACCAATATGTATGTTACTGATGAGAACCAGGATTCTATCTTGCTATATAAGGGTACAGGATTCAGCTGTTTATATCACCAAGATTTAGTATTCAGCTGCTATAACCAGTAAACAGGTTTGTGAAAGAGCATCCAGAAAAATGTGTGAAAAGCGCAATAAAACAAGGTATGCCTGTATATGTATATATATATATATATATATATATATATATATATATATATATATATATGTATATACTGTATATATATATATATATATATATATATATATATATATATATATATATATATATATAAACTTTAGTGGAAAAGAGGCACATACATGTCTTAAATAACATAATCATATACTTACCCCTTAAGAAGGATCCTACCAATCTATTTCAAGAAAAAATTGATAATCTACTGCTGGAAGGTGTAGCGGAAGGTTGGATCAATAAAGATACATATGAGTGGCTGCGAGTGACATATCCTATTTGCCCTATTCTGTATACCTTGCCCAAAGTACATAAGGGCCTGAAAAAAACCCTGGACGCCCAATCGTGTCAGCAAGGGGATCCTTGCTGAGTCCTTTGGCAAAGTGGATTGACTCATTCCTCCAACCACTGGTGGGACACATGAAATCTTATGTTAAAGATTCGACTGACGTAATGGGACATCTGTCACAGGTTCAAGATCTGGCTGTAGATGACTACTTGGTGTCTATGGATGTCACAAGCCTATATACCATCATCCCACATCAAGATGGAATGAGGGCAGTCGCAAAGGCTCTCTCTAGATATCCCTATATCGGGCCTAGCAGTACCTACATTATCAAGATCCTTGAAGTATGTTTGACACTAAACTTCTTTAGATTTGAATTGAAGTACTACCAACAAATTACGGGGACCGCCATGGGGTCAAACATGGCCCCGTCCTATGCGAACTTATTTATGGAGGATTATGAATCCAACATCATGAAGGTTTATGAGATTCCTGAAATCATCAAGTATATGAGATACATTGATGACGTGCTACTGGTGTGGAGAGGCACAGAAGAACATCTACAGAAGTGGGTACATGACCTCAATGATCTACCACATCCGGTGAAATTTAAGATGGTGGCCAGCAAAGAAGCCATTGATTTCCTTGATTTGAGAATACTTAAGGAGAATGGGCAACTAGAAACCACCATGTATCAAAAACCTACAGACAGGAACTCCCTACTGCTGGCAAGTAGTAGTCACCCGAGATCTCTCATCAGAGCCATCCCATTGGCACAACTCTACCGAGTAGTGAGGAATAACTCTATAAAGAGTAATGGCGAAAGACAGCTTGAAGAAATGTCCATCAAATTTCTACAGAGGGGTTATTCCTACACAACCATTCAAAAAGCTCATAGAATAGCTAAAGACACAGAAAGGAGTACCCTACTGAAAACAGGAGGAATGAAACCAGTTGAAAAACGGATGACTTGTACTATGACATATTCACCCAACATTGGGATTGTAGCAAAATCAGTGAAGGACCACTGGGATCTACTGACCACAGACCAACAACTACCCTTTAAAGAATTTTCCCCACCAAGGATGGGATATAAAAGAGGGCGTAACCTCCAAGATATGCTGATGATCACTGATCCAAGACATGCCTACACCAAGGAAACATGGCTGAAATCGAAGAGACAGGGATGCTTTAAATGCCTTGGATGCACAACGTGCAATTCGATGATACAGAGCAAAACCTTCCATCATCCACATACCAATCAGAGTTTCAAGATCCAACATCATCTTACTTGCTCCACCCCATTTGTGGTCTACCTGTTGAATTGTACATGTGGGTTGTATTACGTCGGTAAGACGGATGACGACATTAAGAAGAGGATGGCTAACCATCGGAGTGCCATCAGGATTGCGCTCAAAGATGGCACATCAGAACAACCAGTGGCACGCCACTTTTTACAGATGAACCACACTGTGAAGGACTTGCGCTTCATACTTATTGATCATGTACCACCTTTGACACGGGGAGGCAACAGGAAGAAGAAGCTCCTACAAATTGAGGCTAAGTGGATCCATAGACTTGGAACTGTGCAACCAGGTGGATTGAATGCAAATGTGGACTGGCATTGTTTCTTATAAGATCGGTTCTGGGGTCATAACCAATATGAAGTCTCCAAATATACCAACCATTAACTACTAATGAGAGTCCATACACATCCTATCGTGCCCTTGTGGGTATACTGAGAGTCCACGTATAACTCATCCATTAACTACTCATCTTGTAACACCATACTCTAGGTGGCATGAAGTTCAGTCTTCCAATTTTTGGGGCCATAGTGACTAATAGCCTAACTGAAGTTTTTTTAAATATATGGCTGTCTTGGTTAGTTTAGCCCTGCTGCGATTTTGGTAGGTATAGAGCCCATGACATCATTCTTACTTAAATGGCGTGGCCCCTTATTGGTAAAATAGGGTCTAGAAGTTACCCATAATATACTGTGGTTCCCCACTGTCAGTCTTAAGCTGGCAGTGAGTAATAGACATCGGTTAGTAGTAGGACATGGTATGACTTAATACTTAGATATTTCAAGTATGTGGCGTCATAAGTAATAGAACAGACAGTGTACTATGAATACAAGCCATTGATAGATTTTGGTTGTTGGATACACAGTTATTAACGTGCCTTGGTTTTGGATATATAAATCCCCTTGTGATACTAGATTATGTATCTATTATGGTCCCATTAGTGCTGCGTCTGTGATACTTTGGGTCATCTAGCTGCATAACCTTTTACTCACTGTTATTTTTAATATATGATGGCTGGTTCTTTGGATCGTCCTTAGGGAACAGCTAACAGAGATGTCATGTATCAGTGCCCTACGATCCCTCTGTAATTCACATAGTCACGCAGTATGTCTTAACTGATCAGTCTACTTTATAAGCTGCTAGATTGAGTTACCATTGGATCGTTGGGGCACTGTGTGTATGATTGGATAGATTGTTTTGGGTGTTTCCATGACAACCTATTGACAACTTGCAACGTTAGCCTCTCTTTGGTGCAGGCTGTTGCGTCACTATGTGTTGCCATGGCAACGCCTAACACTGCTCGCGGCATGACGATCTGTGAACAAGATTGGCTGGTAGCCCGGAAGGGAACACGCCCCCCACAGACCACGCTGCACTGAGCGTGGTAGAGAATGGCGGATTGTTTGTACCGATTCACGACTGCTAAATAAGCTTTAAAAAGTAAGCCTCCCTAATCATTATATTGAATTCACTGTTAGATGATATTATTGTAATGCCTTATGTGATAAACTTATGCTGTGGGCTGAACAGGGTTTAATGAACAATAGGCTGTTTTAATTAATGTTCCATAGCCACTTATTATATTGTCACTGTTTCACAATAACATCTTATAACGATGTATGTATCTTACACTTATTTTATATTATTGTTGTGAAGTACACAGAAGTGGATTTGTTTTGTTGACATACATCTCCTATTTGATTTGATTTGATGTATTTTTGATTGGCTGAAAATAGAAGGGGGAGGGGTTTGGATAGGTATATTAACACTGCTTGTATCACATTTTGGGTTGTCTGAGGAAGGGGTGAATGCCCCGAAACGTCTACTGCCGAATAAATATTTGTTGATTTGAAATCCAGAGAGTGCTTATTCCTATTCAGATTATATATATATATATATATATATATATATATATATATATATATATATATATATATATATATATAGAAACTTTAGTGGAAAAGAGGCACATACATGTCTTAAATAACATAATCTTTATTTCATAAATTCAGTCAACGTTTCGGTCCTCGCAGGAACCTTTGTCAAGACTGTTCCCGGTGGTAGGCTGTGTTGTATAGTCAGTGGTGTGAACAACACAGCCTACCACTGGGAACAGTCTTGATGAAGGTCCCTGCGAGGACCGAAACGTTGACTGAATTTATGAAATAAATATTATGTTATTTATGTAATGTATATCTACCATAGAGTGCACCCAGGCATATTTACGTACAGTGAGTGCTTGGATCCACAAACTAGGATACCAGGTCACGAGGGCCCAATGTTGTTTAAAGGGATACTGAACCCAAATTTTTTATTTTATGATTCAGATAGAGCATGCAATTTTAAACAACTTTCTAATTTACTTCTGTTATAAATTTTTCTTTGTTCTCTTGATATCTTTATTTGAAAAAGAAGGCATCTAAGGAGCCAGCAAATTTGTGGTTCAGAACCATGGACAGCATTTGTTTATTGGTGCTGTCCAATCAGCTAGGACAACCCAGGTTGTTCACCAAAAATGGGCCGGCATCTAAACTTAAATTCTTGCTTTTCAAATAAACATACCAAGAGAATGAAGAAAATGTGATAATAGGAGTACATTAGAAAGTTGCTTAAAATTGCATGCTCTATCTGAATCACAAAAGAAAAAATGTGGGTACAGTGTCCCTTTAAGGGTCTTCAAGGAAGATTCTAATGTATCAAGGCAGCAGGATCAAAATGTACCATTTAAATAATGTTGAAATTCAGTAAAAGAAGATAATATAAGTCCTTTTCATAGAAACCCATAGTCGCCATTTTGTTTTCAGTTCACAGCTTAATGGAAATGGTGCTCTAACATTAAATGTAAATGTTGTCAAAAACAATACTTGTGAACATTGAAAAGCAGCCATATAGTGATATAAAAATAGTGCAAAGTCTGCTCATCCTGACAAGCTAAAAGATGCATTCAGATGAGTTAGCAGGGGTGTGGATGAAAACTGATTACAATAAGTTCTTATGAAAGTTGCAATTAAGAGATCCCCTTTAAAAACAGAATTTAAAAGTTGCCAGTACTGCTAGTGACAATCACAACAGTATAAATGAGACTTTAAAATGTAATTAAAAAAAACACTATTTGTAGATGTTGAGGTCCTGAAGGGGTTATAAAGGTATGCCCACCATGCCAAGATACATATGGCATTCAAATGGTTAATGAGTGATGAGGATATATTCTGATGACAATAGGTGAATGTCACACATGTAAATGAGTATTTTCTATGCCGAACAAAGGGGTTACATGAATACATTTTTTCTGTAACCTTAAGAGGTGTGAATGGGCTATTGTATAAGTCGATTTGGGGAGACCTCCCAGTCTCTATTTAAAAAACAGGTACTTAACACATGAAAAGGCCTTTTCTGGAGCTTTTCCAGTTAAAAACATATTTGCGGAGACAGTGTTTTAAGAAATATATAGCATTGTGATCACTCGAGAAACTCAGCTACCAATTCAATCAGAAAGCAAAAAGCCTTTTTTGGAAGGAAATTGCTGATAGATTGTGATTGAAGCTAAAATAATATATAAAGTAGCAAATAGACTCTGAGACTTCCCCTAACACATTTGTGCCACTAGGGAGCAGTTTTATTGGGGACACATGGGGGACAGACATCATGTAGGGTGGATGTGATCTCCAAGGCCCCCTTTAATGACACTACTGCTATTACTGGTGTAATTATTTTAGTATCAATAGATTTCCCCTCATGTTTCTAATCTACATTTTCTCCTCTTTCTATCATGTTCTCTTGTTCTACTTTTTTCTCCCTCTCTTTTCTATCTACTTTTTGGCCCTTCTCAGTTCCATTTAGTTCTCAATGATCTATATCACATATTTTCACTTCTTTCTCTCTCACATCACCTTTGGTTCACATCCCTCTGTTACACTCAGATTTCATACAGTAGACAAGTTCACTAATTGATCTTTCCACCCTTTACCGCCTCACCAATCTCCACATTATCTTATACAGTTCATTCACTAAAATGTACTCATATCTTCATTAATTAGTTAATCATCTTTATCAAATATCAAATAACCTGGAGAGACTGGTAAGGTTGTTGAGACCTCTTAGTAAATATTTACACAGATGGCTCAATTTTCTCAGCAGAGGAAGAGTTGTGTTGCAGGTTTGTTCATGGCTCATGTGAACCTGCTTGCCATAAGTTTAGAAGAAACAGTCATAAAACCATTTTAAACTTTAAAACTATCTACCACTTAAGAGGTAGCTGAGATAAATCATCCCAAGCTTGTTTAGTCAGGGCGATTGACAGGCCCTGGTCTATATGGTATAGTAACTTCAGGAAGTGGATCAACAACATCCGCTGCCCTTTCACTGAGATGATAGATGGATAGGTGCCCTAGTTGAGAAAATTGCTAGTTTGTCTTTTCCTAACCTAAACCAAGAATCTTACCCTTCCTGTTTGTTTGTTTTTAAGAGACATTACACATGTTTGATTAAAGGGACATTGTACACTAGATTGTTCTTTGAATGTATGTTGTGTAGATGATACATTTAAAGTATATAGCCTACCTGGGAGTCTTTTTGTTACAATGTATAGTTTTGATTATTTTTTAATAACATTGTGCTGATTTTCAAACTTCTAACCAAGCCCCAAAGTGTCAGATGTCCACTTGAGTTTACATAAGGGATAAACCTCCTATTACGTCTTTCTTGTACCCAACAAACTGAATAAATAAAGACACTTGACAACAGGTTATATGGGCTAAAGACCGGTCACGGTCACATTTATTAATAACGATAAGCCTTTAAAACTAGGCTTATTCAACTATGCCAAATAGGCAACTTTAAATAGATATATAAAGAACTATATTAGTTCTTCGCTGGTGGCGGCCAAGACTAGCTAAATTAACCCTTACTGACAGATGGCCAGGGCCCTACACGGTGTTTGCAACATGGCAGGCTGCCACGCCCAATTGGCAGGGAGAGAGAGCTGTAAGCTATAGAGGTATTTGCCTAAGATTCGTAGGGGGGAGTAACCCCTAGGTCGGCACCTAGTGGGTGTCACCTCCCCCATCCCATGACATCACTCATCTCGCCCCCTGCCCGCTCTCTACGCCCTGACCGACAACCAGCTGGGGCATACAACCAGCCCAGTAAGGCAATCCCCCCCAGAACGGGTCGTAAAAACACGCTCTAGGTGGGTGGAAGACTAAATTACACCCCTGGGCTTATTGAGCTAGTTCAATTAAACCTACCCACGCCAGGGGATAAGACCCTAACCCTACCTAACGCCGCCACTTGTCCTTGCCGGGGCCGGGCGGACGGGGAAAGCTTGCTTGAAGTCTGGAACCAGGAAGAAAAGAGGGCCGGATCCACTGCAGCCAGGACCTATAAAGGTAAGCAGAAACACCGCCCCCCTACATGCAACATTGTAACATCTAGTACCTTCCAGACTTCAACTCAGTTATCCTTTAATTTTGCTACAGGCCCACTAGAGGGCCTTCCACTTCCATAAGGGATAAACCTCCTATTATGTCTTTCTTGTACCCAACAAACTGAATAAATAAAGACACTTGACAACAGGTTATATGGGCTAAAGACCGGTCACGGTCACATTTATTAATAACAATAAGCCTTTAAAACTAGGCTTATTCAACTATGCCAAATAGGCAACTTTAAATAGATATATAAAGAACTATATTAGTTCTTCGTTGGTGGCGGCCGAGACTAGCTAAATTAACCCTTACTGACAGACGGCCAGGGCCCTACACAGTGTTTGCAACGTGGCAGGCTGCCACGCCCAATTGGCAGGGAGAGAGAGCTGTAAGCTATAGAGGTATTTGCCTAAGATTCGTAGGGGGGAGTAACCCCTAGGTCGGCACCTAGTGGGTGTCACCTCCCCCATCCCATGACATCACTCATCTCGCCCCCTGCCCGCTCTCTAGGCCCTGACCGACCGCCACAAGAGTCAACGCCTCTTGCCGCCACAACTGACTAGCTCCTATACAACATATAAATATACCTAACCAAAATTCTTTTATTTTTTTTTATTTTTTTATATAAACTAAACAATTAAACAAACAATAAAAGTGCTTTGCGAATGTCAGCTAGAAAGATGTCCAGACCCTCTTCCGTGAGGTGAATGCCGTCAGGGCGGTAAAGAGCCTTATTGTCAGCCATTATTGCATCGTGCCTAATGGCAAAACCACCTAACGCCGTGACCGTTCTCCCCATCTCCCAA
This sequence comes from Bombina bombina, assembly GCF_027579735.1. NCBI lineage: Eukaryota > Metazoa > Chordata > Amphibia > Anura > Bombinatoridae > Bombina > Bombina bombina. Next base: position 1,075,827,698 of record NC_069504.1, read on the forward strand.
AGTGCTTTGCGAATGTCAGCTAGAAAGATGTCCAGACCCTCTTCCGTGAGGTGAATGCCGTCAGGGCGGTAAAGAGCCTTATTGTCAGCCGTTATTGCATCGTGCCTAATGGCAAAACCACCTAACGCCGTGACCGTTCTCCCCATCTCCCTGTTAAGCTTCTTCCTACGTTGTACGCAGCCCTCTGATTCACAATGTATCTCCAACGCAGTCGTGCAACCACGTTGGACCAACCAATCTTGACATCAGCGAGCCAAGCACACACCCAGCGTACATCTGAAGCCATCCTCCTGATCAAATCCAATACAGGAACTGACCCCATGTCGTTCCCACCCAGATGCAAAACAATGATATGGGGCTGACCCCACCTCCTATGTGCATCCTGGAGCAAATCAGGTAACTCTTCCCATGTTAACCCTCTGCGCCCTAGCCACCGCACACTAGCTCTGGATCTTGAAATCCCCAATTGCTGTCCATCCGGCCGCTGCGACGCCCTGATGGATGCCCAGTGCACGAAGGAATGACCCACTATCCAGACACGCTTCGTGGGTGCAGTCCTACCAGCAAACACATGATACACAACTGAACCAAAACTCCAGGGAACAGGAAAAACAACAATTCCAACACCTAACATGACTCACCTGCCAAGGGGCGAATGTATGACTTAAATCTCCCTGATTTCCAGCGCCCCAAGCTCTTGATGCCCACCTCAGACACCCCGCTGCTAGCTGCGCTAGTAGCCGCCCCGATCCGAAATGAATGGGGGGCTATTCGCGAAGGATCCAGCCCCGCAGCGGACGCTGCCCTGGCTAGAACCTTCTTAAATTGGAATAAAGAAAAGGTGGAGCCATCTTCGTGGATAAGGAGCTGCCGAAAACTTTTCGGCTGAACCTCACAATAAGCCTCATAGTTCCGAACCGGGCAGCACTCCGGAAAATCATGCTTCCTCAAAGGAAGCCATGCACCCCTACCTAGTGGATCCGTTTTAGACCTAGGTACAAGGAGCAACAGACCATCCTCCGACGGCCGAACGTGCTCCCATTGAATCCCACCCTTGGTATCGCTTTTTGATGAAGCCACCACTTCACCAATCCTCAAAGCCCCCGCTAGAGCAATTGAGAATGCGGTCCTAAATAACAAAGCCTCAAACTTTGAAGCGCACACTGACTGCAGAGTGCCCACCAATGCCCTCAACCGTAAGGGTGTGATAGGCTCCCTGCGATCGCTTACTCGAGGGGACAACCGACCCCATCCTTTCATTACCTGCTTCACCAGGAATGACCTCGAGAAATCCGCTATACCGAGTGTCTTATTAAAGAAAGAGACGGCCGTTAACTTACTCTGCACCGACAGCCTAGTTACACCCTGCTTATGTAACCCCGCTAGCCATTCCAGCACCTGTACCTGCGTAGCCCTCTGCACGGAGAACCCTTGCTGGCCAGTGAAGCAGACCCACGATCTCCAGTGTTTCTCATAAGCACACCAAGTCTTAGGTGCCAAGGATGCCCGCACTAGGGGAAGGACACTTTCCCAACCCCCGCCATCTGCCAAAGAAATTGAGGGCAAATTAGACCTGTGCTTGCTGCCAATGGCGCAACCCTCCTAAACTGATCCCACTGAAATCAAGAGAGAGTATCGGCTATGACGTTGTGAACCCCGGAACGTGACGTGCCGTGAATCGTACATTCAACTGCAAGCAGCGCAACACCAGGTGTCGCAGATGCGTGACTACCCTGGGTGACGAAGCCGATAACCGGTTTATGGCATAAACAACACTCATGTTGTCTGACCAAAAAACCACCGCCCGATTAGCCAGCTGCTGCCCCCATAGTTCTATTGCTACAATGATTGGAAAAAGTTCCAATAAAGTTAGGTTTTTGGTTAAACCAGCCGAAACCCAATCCTCAGGCCATGGAGCCGCGCTCCATTCACCCGCAAGGTAAGCCCCATATCCAAAGCCCCCTGCCGCATCCGTAAATAGGTGCAACACCTGATTGGAAATAGGGCCCTCCCTCCATATGCACACCCCATTAAATTTCTTTAGAAATTCCTCCCAGACGCTGAGGTCGTCCCTCATCTCGGCGGACACTTCTATCCTCGAGCGCCGTGCGTTAGGGCCCTGCAGCCGACTCTCCAACCGTCTGTTGAATACCCTCCCCATGGGTATAGCCCTGCCAGCAAAGTTCAGCAGTCCCAACAAAGACTGCAACTCTTTGAGAGAGATAGAGCTGGCTTTACGCACCGACAAAACCACCTGCAACAGGCGGTCGACCTTGTATTGTGGCAATCTACAAACCTCAGCCACGGTATCGATTTCGATACCGAGGAAAGTGAGGCGTGTACAGGGGCCCTGTGTCTTGTCGTCAGCTAGAGGCACCCCAAATCTACCCATCATCTCTTGCATGACCACCATCATGCGTGCGAATTCCTCCGAATCTGCCTTACCCACCAGCAAGAAGTCGTCCAGGTAGTGAGCCACGGCCCCACCCCCAGACTCCCTCTGCACTACCCAGTGCAGGAAGGAACTAAAGCATTCGAACAGTGCGCCCGAAAGCGAGCATCCCATGGGAAGACATTTATCCACATAGAATGCCCCATCCACCTTTATGCCCATAAGCCTGAAGGCCGACGGGTGCAGGGGGAGTAAACGAAACGCTGACTCTATGTCAAGTTTCGCCATTAAGGCCCTCGCCCCTTTGCCCCTGACGATCCCAAGCGCGTCATCAAAGGACTGATAATGCACTGAACTCGCTTCAGGGTCAATGGCATCATTCACCGACCCCCCTCTCGGGAAAGACAAATGATGGATGAGCCTAAGCTTGCCCGTGTCCTTCTTGGGGACCACCCCCAATGGAGACACCACTAAATCCGCCAATGGCTTTGCCCAAAATGGGCCAACCACTCTCCCCAAGGCTACCTCCTTACCCAGCTTCTCCCGGACCACTCCCGGAAATTCGTAAGCCGACTTGAGGTTTCTGTGTATTACAGAACCCCGCACGGCCCCTTCTACCAGAATATGGAACCCCTCCCTCAACCCCGACCAGAGCAAATGCACTGCCCTTTGATCATGGTACCGAGCCAGCCAAGGCTCCATGGCTTCCGCTCTAAGAGGGGTTGGGGCCCTTGTACCCAGGGCCCCCTCTGGGGGCAGGCTTATCTGCCCCAGACTCCCTGCGCCTGCTGCAATCTGCCCCTGGGTGTGGACCGCTACAGAATTTGCAGATGTGACAAAAGGAGAAGCCAGCCCCCCTGTCACATTGCTTATCCTGGAACTTCCAGCATTCCCTGCCACGCCTCTTTTGTTTCGGCGCCATTCTATTAGGACCTTGACGAGGAACAGGGGAGCCTAACGCACCCCCTTCCACACCCAGCTTTGACCACAGGTCAAGATCCTTAGTCCCGAAATGCAGGAGGGGGTTACCCACCATCTTCCTGCGAAAAGCCATATCATATTCCCGCCATGCACCCTCCTTAAATCTGGCACGGATATCATCGATCGTATCCTCATATTTGAAGAGATTATATGGCCTTGCGATGGCCACTTGTCAATATAGCAAGTAGCTAGCACCCGAAAGCACCTCTGCCATTCCTCAAATGTTTCCGGCCTCTGAACCTTCTTAGGTCCCGTGCCGTCTGCGGCGCGCTCCCGAGCCCTACAGGCCTCAGGCGAGAGTTCAAATTTGTTGACATATTGTCCATTCTGAATCTTCTTAAGCACCTTAGACTTCAGGTGCCCATACAAAGAGTGCACCAAGCACGGATAAGTGTCCCCGTGCAACACTACCTTCCTGGGCAAAGGAAGGTCTCCCACCGGCATGGACGCAAAGCTAGCATCCTGAGGGGGAGGGACCCCTTGGTTACGCTCAGCCGATGACCCCTTACCTTTCGCCTGCGCCGCTACAAGTTTCTTAATCATCTTGAACATCTCCTTCTGCCCCTTACCCACTAGCCCTAAGTCACCCACACTCTCAGAACCAGACCCACTAGAGGATGATCCTAGCCCAGTGTGTGCAGATGTGTGCAAAAGGAACTCACTGCTGGGGGCCAAAGGTGACGCAGCTCCAGATGGCAAACGCTGACTCCTGTCCTCTACAGCCGCTGTGGATGAGACTGCCGCCGGCACAGGACCCTGACTGGGAGAAGCAGCCACAGTTGACACCGTCTGATCCATAACGAGCTCCTGTGGAAATTAAACAGATTGGGGAGTACTCCGCGCTGATGACTGAGCCCCTGAGGGGCCCCCAACCTGCTCCCTGGACAAACACACACCTAGCGCCGCAGACACAGCCTCTCCTCTGTCACACCAGCAGATTGACCATGCAGCCCACTCACAGGGCCCACAGACTCACCCCTAATGCCCTGCGTAACATGTGACCCAGTATCCCGTTGCCTAGCTACCCCTGAAGCAGTACCCACAACGTCCAAGAATTCCGTGTCGCCCACAGAATCCCCTTGGCCCACCACAGTTATACCCCTGTGGCTCGCACCCATACACACACCCTGCCCAGTTTGAACCCCCGGAGACACACCCAGAGTTACACCTAGCGCAGACATACCCCCATGAGCAACAGCAGGGGACCCCTGCACAGTTATACCCCCGTGCGACACACCCAAAGGCACACCCTGAACAGCCATACCCATGTGTAGCCCACCCGGAGGGCCCTGTGTAGTGCGATTGCCCAAAATGCCCCTCCTTTTGAGTTTTGCAATAGTGGCCCGCCTACCGCCCACTGTTTTGCCTGTAGCCTTCTTAGCCTGGCCTGTTCGCGGCCCACCATTGCCCCCCCCCGGCTGCTTCAGGAGCCCGACCACCCGCACGGAGACTCCCCAACTTACTAGTCCGAGCTCCGTGCGGTGATCTGCTCCTGGTCGCTGCCCGCAGCCGTGCACATCCGCGCTCCTCCCCAACTGACTCATCACTGAGGGAGGAAGCGCGCAACGTGACGGCGGAAGGGGCAGAGCTACGCTCCGACGTGAGCCCAGGCACCTGAAGAGCCCGGACCACGTGGGCGGCCTTCCGAACTTGCTCCCACTATACCCAGGCCCCCGTGGGGAGTATCACCCCAGAGGGCCTGAGCCAACGAAAGCACCGATGCCAAGGCCACGAGAGACAGGGCCCCAAGCTGCTGCCAAGACACGTGACCGGCAGCAGCCTGGTCCCCCTGCGGCAACTCCTCCCGGGTCTCAGCATCTAAGGGGCAAGAGGGCTCCTGCACCTCTGGGAATAGCGGAGGGGAATCGGAAGGGGGAGGTACCCGCCCAATAGGGGTAGATGAAGTAATATGGGAAGGGCCAGCCACCTCAATTAGACCCGCTCCCCTAGGACTAACTAACTCAGTCTGGGCCCCCAAACCACCATGGGGGGGGATAACAGGAGGGACAGGAGAGGAACCCTGAGCTCCAGGGCCCGCTGCAGGGGCCCTGGCTCCCAGCTTCCCCCTGGCCCTTGAAACCCTTGCTTGCAGCACAGGAGAAACCCTAGGCCTAACAACAGGGGAGGGGGTCACCACATCCTCTGAGCCTGATCGTTCATTGTCTCTTGCAGCTCCTCTCATGCCTGGAACCACCTTCACCACTTCGCTGTAGCGCTTAGGCGGAATGGACTTCCTCTTAGCACGCTCCATCACCACAGCAGAAGAAAGCTTGCTTGAAGTCTGGAACCAGGAAGAAAAGAGGGCCGGATCCACTGCAGCCAGGACCTATAAAGGTAAGCAGAAACACCGCCCCCCTACATGCAACATTGTAACATCTAGTACCTTCCAGGCTTCAACTCAGTTATCCCTTAATTTTGCTACAGGCCCACTAGAGGGCCTTCCACTTCCAGACTCCTGTTTATGTAATCAGTTTTTTTCATAAGTGGGGAAGTGGGGAGGGCAGTGACTGCTCTTACTGCTTTCTCAACCACTTTTACTGGGTGTCCCAGCCTAACCTCATCAACAGTGTTAAACTAAGAGCTTGTGTAAGTTATTAAAAGGTTTAATCATGTATTTTAGATCAGTATCTGTGCATATTCTTCTTTATAGTAGAGTCTATTACATGCAATTATATGAAAATTGGTGTGCACTGTCCTTTTAAGAAAAATGTAACATCATATAATTATACAATTATTATTATAATGGTGCTTGTTCCACTCCCTCCAGAAGCTGGGGTGCCATTATCATGCTTAAAGGGACATGAAACCCGAATTTTTACTTTCATGATTCAAATAGAGCATACAATTTTAAATAACTTTTCATTTAACGTATATTATCTAATTAGCTTTTTCTCTTTGTATCGATGTTGAAGGAGCAACAATACACTACTTGTATCTAGCTGAACACATTCGATGAGCCAATTACAAGAGGCATATATATGCAGCCATCAATCAGATGATAGCTCCCAGTAGTGCCTTGCTTCTACTGAGCCTACTTTGGTATCTTTTCATAAAAGTATACCAAGAGAACGAAGCAAATGAGATAATATAAGTAAATTGGAAAGTTGTTTAAAAGTACATGTTTTATCTGAATCATAAAATAAAACCTTTGGGGTTTATATGCAACCTAAACCTGTAGACTGTGAGCTCTCCAGAGCAGGGCCCTCTTCCTCCTGTACCAGATTTGTTTAGTTTTATGTTTTTTTATTTTTATCAAAATGTTGTCATTGTATACCGCTATCATTGTACCCAGTGGGTGGGGGCTATACAAATGAATGATAATAATAATAATAATCACATAAACATTTCTATGTAAAAAAAAGAAAAATATCTAATACAACAAATCCCATCCAAATGAGGGGGTTTAAATATCCAGCCTTGATGCTTGTCCTTGGACCAACAAGTGTGCGACTGACATGAGCAGGCACAACCACTTTACTTTCTTTCTCAGCTCCAAAAACTTTTACTCCAACATTTTAAGATTATTGCATAAACCACAAGATCACAGAAAAGCAAGATCATTCTGATTGGCTGCTGTTATTTCCTCACCCCCCCCCCCCCCCCAGAGAAAGTAGGAAGAGACGGGAAATAGTAATTGCCCACAAAAAGAAAGACTATGACCTCTATTTAACAAAGTCTGGCGGACCTGATCCGACAGTGCAGATCAGGTCCGCCGGACCTCGCTGAATACGGAGAGCAATATGCTCTCCGTATTCAGCATTGCACCAGCAGCTCACAAGAGCTTCTGGTGCAACGCCACCCCCTGCAGACTCGCGGCCAATGGGCCACCAGCAGGAAGGTGTCAATCAACTCGATCATACTCGATGTGGTTGAATTCCGGTGATGTCTGTCCGCTTGTTCAGAGCAGGCGGACAGGGTTATGGAGCAGCCGTCTTTGTGACCGCTGTGCGACTTGCAGGCTCGCCAGAAACACGGGGCATCAAGCTCCATTCGGAGCTTGATAGATAGGCCGCATAGATTGTATAATAGATGAAGAATTCATTGTACTGAATCATAAAAGTTTAGGGACATGAAACCCATTTTTTTCTTTCATGATTCAAAAAGGGAGTACAACTAATTTTTTACTATTCTTTGTTGCAACTCAGGTAGGTAGGCTCAGAAGCATGCATGAGTCTGAAGCACTATATGTCAGCAGTTTATAAAGATTGCTTGTAACAATATCATACGTTAGCTATCACTGCTGCCATCTAGCCTTTTTGAAAAACTGCTGACATAAAGTGGTCCAGGCACATGCATGTGACCTAGCTAAATATTCTTTTCAACAAGAAAAACCATGAGAACAATGAAGATTTGGTAAAAGAAAAAAATTGGAAACTTTAAAAAAACTGTAACCTCCATCTGAATCATGAAGGAAAAACGTTGGGTTTTATGTCCCTTTAATATTTATTTCTAAACTTTTCTTTCTTGTTTTTCTTCTTTTCTACTCCCTCCATTCATTCATCACTTCTCTCCCTTCTCCCTTTTTTCTTCTTTTCACACAAATTGAATAGTTATATAGCATTTACTTTGGTGAGTTAGTCCCAACAGTATATACCAGAATGTTCTCTTGCATTTAATTTTCTTCTGCAAGGCTTACTTGAATTCTGTTTCACTTCTTTGATTTTTATTCTTTAATGTACTGTCTTTTTCTTCATCTCCTTGTAGTCACCCAGGGATAGATTCATGCAGTGCCCTGAAACTTTATTAAAATAAATCCATGTCCACGATTTATCTTGTAAGAAAATAAATACATATTATTAAATCCCTTGTTAAACATAATATATTTGACCTTGATAAATATTTTGTAGAAATGCTGCTTTGTCTTTTCCTACAATCTATCTATCTATCTATCTATCTATCTATCTATCTATCTATCTATCTATCTATAAATATAAATATATATATATATATAAATATATATATATATATATATATATATACTGGCGTTCAAAAGATTGGGGTCACTCATTCAAAATAACATTTAATTGATCAGAAATACAGTATAGACATTGCTAGTATTGTAGATTACTATTGTAACTGGTAACAGCTGATTTTTATATATATAGGCGTACAGAAACCCATTATCAGCAACATCTGAACTGTGTTCCAATGGCACATTGTGTTTGCTAATCCAAGTTTATCATTAAAAAAAAGGCTAACTGATCATTAGAAAACCCTTTTGCAATTATGTTAGCACAACTGAAAACTGTTGTGCTGATTAAAGAAGCAATATAACTGGCATTCTTTAGACTAGTTAGGTATCTGAAACATTAGCAATTGTTTGATTACAGTCTCAAGATGGCCAGAAACAAATAACTTTCTTTTGAAACTCGTCAGTCTATTCTTGTTCTGAGAAATAAAGGCTATTCACTGCGAGAAATTGCCAAGAAACTAAAGATCTAGTACAATGCTGTGTACTACTCCTTTCACAGAACAGCACAAACTGGCTCTAACCAGAATATAAAGAGGAGTGGGAGACCCTTGTGCACAACTGAGCAAGAGGACAAATACATTAGAGTGTCTAGTTTTAGAAAAAGACACCTCACACGTCCTCAACTGGCAGCTTTATTAAATAGCACCCACAAAACACCTTCTTAACATCAACAGTGAAGAGGCGACTCCGGGATGCTGGTCTTCTAAGCAGAGTTGCAAAGAAAATGCCATATCTCAGACTGGCCAATAAAGATTAAGATGTGCAAAAGACCTCAGACACTGGACAGAGAAAGATTGGAATAAGGTGTTATGGACAGACAAATCTAAGTTTGAGCTGTTCGGTTCACAAAGAAGAACATTTATGAGACACAGACCAAATGAAAAGATGCTGGAGGAGTGCTTGACGCTATCTGTATAACATGGTGGAGGAAATGAGATGGTCTGGGGATACTTTGGTGATGGTAAAGTGGGAGGTTTATACAGGGTAAAAAGGGACCTTGTAAAAGGAAGGCTATTATACCATTTTGCAATGCCATTGCATACCCTGTGGACAGTGCTTAATTGTGCCCATTTCCCCCTACAACAGGACAATGACCCAAAGCACAAACTATGCAAGAACTATTTAAGGGAATAATCAGTTATTTGGTATTCTGTCTTAATGGAGTGACCAGCACTCCATCAGATCTCAACCTTATTGAGCTGTTGTGGGAGCAGCTTGACCGTATGGTACGTAAGAAGTGTCCATTAAGTCAATTCAACTTGTGGGAGGTGTTTCAGGAAGTATGGGGTGAAATCTTTTAAGATAACCTCAACAAATTAACGAGAATGCCAAAGGTCTGCAAGGCTGTAATTGCTGCACATAGAGAATTTGTTGACGAAAGCAAAGTTTGAAGGACTCTAAAAGTGAAAGTCAATACTAGCGTTTTGCAAATGCTAGGATTGACTATTTAAAAAAATAAAGGGGACTTTCATTCATGAAGAAAGCTCCTTTATTCGTTTCAATTGATCGCCGTTCTTAGCTGCTACAGCAGCCCACAACAAAAAAAAAATTGTTGTTCAGAGGTGACGTTTTCACCTCTTAGCCAATAGCTGTGTGTCAAATCCGGCTTGGGGCCCTTGGGAGATGGATTTACAACACAGCTATTGGCTAAGAGGTGAAAACGTCACCTCCTAGCAAAAAAATATTTTGCCGTGGGCTGCTGTAGCAGCTAAGATCAGCGATCGATTGACGCAAATAAAGGAGCTTTCTTCATGAAGTATCTTATATTTCATGAATGAAAGTCCCCTTTATTTGTTTCAATAGTCAATCCTAGCATTTGTAAAACACTGGAATTGACTTTCACTTTAAAATTCAATATTTCTAACCTTGTCAATGACTATATTTCCTATTCAAACTCAATTCATGTATGTTTGCATGTAAAATAAGGAAAGGTCTAAGCAACCCCAAACTTTTGAATCCCAGTGTATTATTATTTATTATACTTTATTTATGAAGCGCCAACATATTCCGCAGCGCTGTCTATGGATACAATTCATTTCAATAAAACAATGATATAAAACTTGTAATAGGCAGGACAAAATTTACAAACACCTACAGGAGGAATTGAGGGCCCTATTCCCATGGGAGCTTACTATCTAGAAGGGTAGGAGGTTGAGGAACAGGAGGTGAGGACTGCAAGATTGAGAAACATGTTAATGCAGAGTTAGATGAGGGAAATGTTAGGTAAGTGAAATTAATGTATTATTGAGTTGGGTGGTAGGCTCCTCTGAACAGAAAAGTCTTCAGAGAGCATTTAAAGGAAGAAAGATTAGGGCAATGCCTGACAGCACAAGAGAGAGTGTTCCAGAGGGTAGGTGCTGCATGACAAAAGTCCTGCAGTCTAGCATGAGAAGAGGTGATAGTCGCGGATGCAAGGAGCAGGTCATTGTTGGATCTTAGTGGGCTGGCTGGAGTATACTTGTGTATTAGAGAGGAAAGTTAGAGGGGAGCGGCGTTGGTGAAAGCTTTGTATGCAAGGGTAAGAATTTTGAATTTAATTCTGCTGTGAATGGGGAGTTAATGAAGGGACTCGCCAGGGGCGTATTTAGGTTTTGTGCTGCCCTAGGCACTCAAAATTCTGCTGCCCCACCCCACCCCAGGTTTAAGGCCTTTTTTTAGACATAATATTTTTGGGGCAGAGTGTAAAAAATAAAAAAAATTATGTATTTTTAAGTAGATGTTCACCAGGGTCACACACACATACACACACACACATATATATATATATATATATATATATATATATATATAAAGACATTATTTTGCAAGTCAGATGATTAAAGTGTTTATATCAGAAAAAAATATCCTTCACTGTATGATAGTTTGTCAGTAGGTAGTTGTTTAACCTTAAACATCTTCTTTGGTGATTGACAGTTATTTAAGCAAAATATCTGCTTGGATACATATGTAATGAATATACAAACTGGCCTTTAAAAGTACTTAAAAAATACAACAGTAGTTATGATAGGTTTAGGAATTGTATCCTAGGGGATAAAGTCACATGATACAATCATAATAAAGTATATACTTGTATTGTTTCTGAATGTATTAAATGCATACAACATATTTTCAATAAATACTTATTCTTTGCATGTATGACAGATAGACAAACAGTAAGTGTACAAGTATGTAGTGACTAATCCGTTTAAGTATTTTAATACCTAATGAAGATGTATTGAAGCGAGAAAGGCATATGCTGTCTCACAGTTGTCACGGTGTAGTGCACACTGCACTGTGTAGTCTGTGTGAGTCTCAATCATGCGGTGGAAGAATACTGCATTCTCTCTCAGTCCAGGCCAGGCTGCGCAAGTGAGCTCTGCCTCCACTGTCACCACGTCATGCGCACCCACATACAATCCCATAGGATAGCAATAGCCGGGTCAGCCATTTAAGTCATTAGTAATTGGTTGATTTAGCCACCCGGCCCTGAGTTCAGTAGAGTGGCCCTAGGGACTCAAAATTCTACTGCCCCTAAAAAATCTGCTGCCCTAGGCACCGGCCTTGTTGGCCTATGCCTTAATACACCCCTGGGACTCGCAGAGAGGGGGAGAGGTGGGAAAGAGGAAGGCCAGTAAGTAGGTTATTGCAGTAGTCAAGTAAGGAAAAAACAAGGGAGTGGTTTATTTGCTTTGTGGTGTTAGAGCTCAGAAAAGGGTGAATCTTGGAAATATTGTGTAGATGGTTGCGGCAGGATGTAGAAATCGATTGGATGTGGGGAGTGAAGGATAGATTTGAGTCAAGTGTAACTCAGAGGCAGCGGCCTTGGGGAGTTGGGGAAATGGTGATGCCGTCAACAGGTATAGAGAAGTTAGAAGTCGGCATAAAACTTGAGGGGGGATAAGAAGGAGCTCAGTCTTGGACATGTTAATATTTCGGCGGTGAGAGCCATCCAGGAAGAAATACCAGATAAGCAGTTATTGACATGAGAAAGGACAAAGGGAGAGAGAGCAGGGGTGGAGAGGTAGATCAGGGTGTCATCAGCATAGAGGTGATATTTAAAGCCATAACTGTTGATAAGTTTACTTAGTGAAGAAGTATAAATGGAGAAGAGTAGTGGACCCAGAACATATCCTTGAGGTACTCCAACAGAGGCATTGGAGAGGAGGAGTCAACAGCAAATGACAGAGAAAAAGACCTGTGAGAAAGATAGGAGTGAATTCAGGAAAGAGCAGTGTCACAGAGGTCAAAAGAGCTAAGGGTCTGTAGGAGCAGGGGGTAGTCAACTGTGTCGAAGGCAGCTGAGAGGTCAAGTAAGATGAGAAAAGAGTAGTGGCCAATATTTTTAGCAGAGAGAAGATCATTAGTAACCAAGGTAAGGTCAGTCTCAGTTTAGTGTTTGGGGTGGAATCCAGATTGCAAACTAGTCTTTCAAGGAGTTTTGATGTTAGTAGAAACAGTGATATAGAGCGGTAGCTTTCAGGAGAATTAGGGTTGAGGGAAGGTTTTTTGAGTATGGGAGTGACTTTTGCGTGTTTGAAAGAAGATGGGAATGAGCCGGTAGAGAGAGATAGGTTAAAGATGTGAGTAAGAGCAGGAGTGAGGTTGAAAGATAGGGAGGGTATTAGATGGAAAGGGATAGGGTTGAGCGGGCATGTAGTGAGGCGTGAGGAAGACGATAAGGAAGAAACTTCATTCTCAGTGACTGGATGGAAGATGTAGAGGGTGGCAGAGGGACTAACTGGGCCAGTTGTTGGAATATTGCAGGTCGGTGTTGGTGACCAGGTGATGCTCTGAAATGGGAAAAGGGCGACATGTGAGGTCAGATATAGAACAGAGGTAGGAAATACCAGGTCGATGGAGTGTCCATCACACTGAGTAGGGAATAGGGTGGGTTGTGAGAGACCGAAGGAGGATGTGAGTGAAAGATGTTTAGAGGCAGCAGGGGCAGATGGATTGTCAATGGGAATGTTGAAGTCCCCAAGAATTAGGGTTGGTATATTTGTAGAGGGAAAGTGGGGAAGACAGGTGGCAAAGTTGTCAATGAATTGGGAGGTCGGTCCAGGAGGGTGATAGATGACTGCCACTTTGAGGGAGAGGGGGAGAACAGTGTATAAATACATCAATACATATATATTAAGAGTCATCCACATTCGCAGGACTTGTAATAGATTTAGTAAGCCAAAAACTCCCTGTGTTTAAAGATCCATGATCCTGACACTATGGATATACACACACTGGTGTAGATTCACTAAACAGTTATCAAAATTACTAATCAAATAGTTGTTTTCCCCTTGTCATGAGCTGTACGCACAGTTAAAATTAAAACTTGTCTTTTTCTAGTACAAAAAAATAAAAAAAACAGTAGCAACTTTCCGTTTTACTTTTATTATTACATTTGCTTACTTTTCTTGATATCCTTTGTTGAAGAAGCAAAACTTAACCAGTTACATGTAATATGAGCGCAGACAGTGCTGCTATAAAGTATAGGGCATGCAAAATAACTTTCAGTCTGTAAAAATGCTTTAATCTTCTTAACCAAATACTTTTAAATTGATTTTTTTCCCTTAATGCAATTTCAAAGGACTTGTTATATTAGCTGTAGAGTATAAAATGCATGAGACATTACATTTTCAGGGTTATTTGTTTATATAAAATACCTGGATTTGTGGTTGAGCTTGTAGGTAAAATTAGATCCCTTTATTCTATCACTTTGTGTACACACACATGCTTCCTTATCTTATATCTGTCTGTAAACCAAAGCCCAATACTTAAGCCCAGATTAAAAAAAAATTGCCAGTCTAGACATGAAATTCAATAAAAAAAAGGTTCTGTCCCTGTGAGTGGAGAGATGAATCCCATACAAATAATGAGAGGTAAACGTTTGTATTGTAATGGAGGGTGACGTACTGCGGGGGGAGAGTGGCGTGTTTTAAAAAATGTATTATGCTTAATACAAATAAAATTACTCTGTTTTCAGTGCACTGTACCTTACATTTGCTGTCATTTTTGTATGCATACATTTTTCTTTTAGAATAATTAGTGCTTTGAGTATTTTGGTGAAAACGCGTTACTTTTTAACTGGCAGAAAAAAAAGCAGTGAGAACTGTAGTGCAAAAATGGTTATAGAATTACACTGGGACTTGAGAGAAAATTGTATATATGCCCATGGAACATGTTCAGCCTATTTTACGTAAAAACATAACAATTACACTTTGTATTTTGTACTTCTAAGTATGAATTTCTTGATTAATTTTTTTTTTTTTTTGCACAGCCAGTGTACTTAAATTATGGTTTATGCTGCAAATATGATTAATGTGGGATTTATCTACACATTAAGTTTTTGAGAAAAAAACTATTTTTTTTAACAATTTCCTTATGAATTTTGATGCACCTTAACAATACAATTTTCCCCTGCCTATTTTGTTGTGTTATAATGGTTAAATTATTTGTTTTGTAAGATCTTTAAAATACCAATTTATTGGGCACTTTAGTAATGTATGCATCTCCTCCCAATAAGAAATTACAGAATGCGCCCATTAGCGTTTTCACAGTAAAAAGTAATTTTGTATAATCGGACCAGGGAAATAGAAGGGCTGGCGAGCATTCTTATAGAATTTCACCAGCTCAGAGAACTTTAAAAAATCAGGGGCTTGGAGAGAACAATGGAAAATTAACATTTCATTATTTATCTCTAGTACACCCAACTAAAAGTGTAATTTCTTCTGCTTGCTATGTTTACACAGCTTGTCAATAGGCTACACTTAAAGAGACACTGAACCCACATTTTTTCTTTCGGGATTCAGATTAAGCATGACATTTTAAGCAACTTTCTAATTTACTCCTATTATCACATTTTCTTCATTCTCTTGGTATCTTTATTTGAAAAGCAAGAATGTAAGTTTAGATGCCGGCCCATTTTTGGTAAACAACCTGGGTTGTTCTTGCTGATTGGTGGATAAATTCACCCACCAGTAAACAAATGCTGTCCAGGGTCTGAACCAAAAATTGGCTGGCTCCTTAGCTTAGATGCCTTCTTTTTCAAATAAAGATAGCAAGAGAACAAAGAAAAATTGATAATATGAGTAAATTAGAAAGTTGCTTAAAATTGCATGCTCTATCTGAATCATGAAATGAAAAATTGGGTTCAGTGTCCCTTTGAGTATATAAACTTTGAGGCCTATTTATCAAGCTTTGTATGGAGCTTGATGTCACACAAGTTTCTAAAGACCGCTGCTCCATAACCTGTCTGCCTGCTCTGAGGCAGCGGACAGAAATCAACCCGATCGGATATGATCACGGTTGATTGACACCCCCCTGCTAGCGGCCGATTGGTCGCGAATCTGCAGGGAGCTGTATTGCACCAGCAGTTCACCAAGCAGTCGCATCTATACTGAGCTCCAGCTATAGCCAAGATACTTTTACTAAGTATAAACATCGTGGAGGTCGGTGGAACCCTTAACTTTCCTTTTGTGGATCAAATATTCCCTGAGACTACCACATAACAACACTGTATGCTGAGGCCTATGCGGCACTCCTAGACCTGATTTTGCAGAAGCTTGCACTGGAAAATTCGGGACATTCTCTGAGAGCCTGTGTTCACATCACAACTGAGACTAGATCCTCTGACAAAGACTTGCAGTTAAAGTGACAGCTGCTGCCCTTCATCTACGTCATCAAACCAGCCAGAGACACTAAAAAGGAGTCTTATAACTCTGTAGGCCCGACAAACACTCAGGAGGCAATTATCTCTTTATTGAAGGATCTGGGCACTCATTTGGATTATCATCAGGCGATTTGCAAGGCTACACTGCGGACTGTGGTCAACTTACCCTCCATTGCTATGCCTCCTGAAGTTTTGCCTACTAGCAGCAAAGTCACGTTACACACCTGGGTGAGCGTTGTGGAAATGGTCATCGGAAGCTCCCCATCTCACATGTACTGCAGACTCTTTGGCATTATCAGAGAAGCTGCGGCAGTCTATGAGGACATATGTATTTGTGAGAGCAGCGGAACACTCTGGGAGACATCACTGATTCACTACACGCAAGTTCTTCCCTATGGGAGATTCGGAGGATCTAGCAACGAAAGTTTGGAGACTCACGGATAGATTACGAGTTGTGCGTTAGGCTGAAAAAACAGCGTTAACAGGTCCTAATGCTGCATTTTCACTACCGCTGCTATGACGAGTCTTGCAGGTTTAGGGGCACCGCACACTTCTTTGGCCTTACTGCAAAACGACTTACGTAAACTTCATAAAGTCTTTTTTCTATGGGACGTCCATAGCGCTGATATTACGAGTCTGTCCTGGGAGGCCAAAAAGTGAGTTGTACACCCTCTACCTCCAAGATCCCTAACGCATTTTAAAGTCAGTAGTTAAGAGTTTTATGGTACAACGCTGTACCATAAAACTCATAACTAAAGTGCTAAAAACTACACTAACACCCATAAACAACCTATTAACCCCTAAACCGAGGCCCTCCCGCATCGCAAACACTAAAATAAAATTTGTAAACCCTAATCTGCCGCTCCGGACATCGCCACCACTATATTAAACATATTAACCCCTAAACCGCCTCACTCCCGCCTCGCAAACACTAGTTAAATATTATTGACCCCTAATCTGCCGCCCCTAACATCGCCAACACCTACATTATACTTATTAACCCCTAATCTGCTGCTCCCAACATCGCCGACACCTACATTATTTTTATTAACCCCTAATCTGCCGCCCCCAATGTTGCTGCAACCTACCTACACTTATTAACCTCTAATCTGCCACCCCCAACGTCGCCGCCACTATTCTAAATTTATTAACCCCTAAACCTAAGTCTAACCCTAACCCTAATACCCCCTAACTTAAATATAATTTAAATAAATCTAAATAAATATTAATATTATTACCTAAATAATTCCTATTTAAAACTAAATACTTACCTATAAAATAAACCCTAAGCTAGCTACAATATAACTAATAGTTACATTGTAGCTATCTTAGGGTTTATAGTGTAAGATTAGGGGTGTTTAGACTCGGGGTTCATGTTATGTGTAAACATAACTTTTATGTCCCCATAGGAATCAATGGGGCTGCGTTACTGAGATTTACGCTGCTTTTTTGCAGATGTTAGACTTTTTCTCAGCCGGCTCTCCCCATTGATTCCTATGGGGAAATCGTGCACGAGCACGTACGACCAGCTCACCGCTGACTTAAGCAGCGCTAGTATTGGAGTGCGGTAATGAGCACATTTTTGCTCAATGCTCACTTCTTGGCTTTTAACGCCGGGTTTGTAAAAACCCGTAATACCAGCGATGCATGTAAGTGAGCGGTGAGAAAAAACTGCTCATTAGCACCGCATAGCTCCTAACGCAAAACTCGTAATCTGGCTGTCAGTTTGCAATGGGAACTTATGGCCTAAAAGTAGGGGTGGGATAGGTGATCAGCTCTCACTCCAATGTCTGTGCCTTCTGCATATTGAGGCCAAAATTAGTTATTATAGGCTCATAGTTTACTCTCTTGTTTTATTTGTGGACATTATCTTCTACCGAGAGTTAGGATTTGTATTTTCCCTTGCTACACTAAAGGGCACACTTAGCGATGTTAACATTCATACCTAACTTGTGTGTTGGCTTTTTCTAATGTCTTTCTTTTCCCTAAGCAGCCACAAAGCTTTTGTATTTTTTGTTTTTTTGTTTTCTTTTCTATTCTCATAGCATTGATTTGAACATACTATTATTTGTGTTTAGCTATAAGCATTGTTCATATGTATATATATATATATATATATATATATATATATATACCAAGTCTACAGGTAATCAGATTGGTGTGACTACATAGTATTTAGTCAATTTTTCCCTCTCTTCCCCTCAGCCGGTGAGGGAATTAGAGGATCATATATAGTAGGAGGTTCTTGGCAATTGAAGTAGTGCGGCGACAGAGCCTCCTCTCAGTATGCCATTTGAGTATATACGCCTTCTCCTTTCACATTGGTTGAAGAAATGCTTTTAGATATAATGTAGATATAATCCTAGTACACATGAGCTCTTAATTGTGGGTGTTCATTGTTCTGATAAATCCTAGCAACCAACACTAGAGAGCACTCATACTTAGCATACAAATAATTGCCATCCTAGCTCTCATAGTGCCTATTTACTAATGTCCTAAAGTGTCGAAATTTAGTGTAACATCACTTAGTTTAGACTAACTATGGTGTTTCTTATTAATTATATCTCTTGCAATTATGGTGTCCTGTCATGGGTACTGGGTTGAGTCATACAATAACCCAAAAGTGTCTGTTTTCTCATATTTCCTGTCCTTTTTTAGAATATGTTCTTTCTGTGTTAATAACGCTAGACCGGGCACATACCCATGATAGGTTATTTCTGATTTCTCTATTCATTTATTTATAATGTCTCCCTAACTGGTAGGTGTTGCTTTAACTAATATTGGAATAATTGTATGATCTTTTGGTTGGCTATGTTGTTGATTCTGTTTTTATTATATATAACAAGTTAATTTCCTCCCCAAATGGTGTCTATCCTCTGCCAAACCTGTTAACTAACCCTCTTAGGTTTATCAATCTGCCCCTCCCCCCCCCCCCCCTCAGACCATTAGATATGGCATCTATTCAGTGACATTTAGACCTTTAGGGGTTCATGATATGACTATCTTGTTTAATATTTTGTTAAATGATGGCCATAAGATACCTTAAAAGAGTTACCTTGAATATCTTAGCGCTTATCATAATAGTGAGCGTCATCCCAAATGTTATCTTTTATTTAAGCTCCTCACTTCGTGTTATAGCATCTCTGGTTTGATGAGAGTTGACCTACTTTTAGGGCAAATACACTTGGGTGTTTTTTATGTTGAAAACCCATCACCAGCATTCCACTATGTTTAGGGGTTGGGCCTCCTAGAGGTATGAGGCTTTTATCTTCACTGGTCCCGTTGTATAATAATACTATTTAGTCCCTTATGAAAGCTATTAACGATATAACACACACCTATATCATTGCTCTATTTATATTTTTTCAGCTCTCCTCGCTGACGGCTATGTTTGTCTTGGGTTCAAAAGCGACCTCTAGTGACCTGTGGAGAGTTTATTATTGTAAAAACATAATTTATGTAAGAACTTACCTGATAAATTCATTTCTTTCATATTAGCAAGAGTCCATGAGCTAGTGACGTATGGGATATACATTCCTACCAGGAGGGGCAAAGTTTCCCAAACCTCAAAATGCCTATAAATACACCCCTCACCACACCCACAATTCAGTTTAACGAATAGCCAAGAAGTGGGGTGATAAAAAAGTGCGAAAGCATATAAAATAAGGAATTGGAATAATTGTGCTTTATACAAAAATCATAACCACCACAAAAAAAGGGCGGGCCTCATGGACTCTTGCTAATATGAAAGAAATGAATTTATCAGGTAAGTTCTTACATAAATTATGTTTTCTTTCATGTAATTAGCAAGAGTCCATGAGCTAGTGACGTATGGGATAATGACTACCCAAGATGTGGATCTTTCCACACAAGAGTCACTAGAGAGGGAGGGATAAAATAAAGACAGCCAATTCCTGCTGAAAATAATCCACACCCAAAAATAAAGTTTAACGAAAAACATAAGCAGAAGATTCAAACTGAAACCGCTGCCTGAAGTACTTTTCTACCAAAAACTGCTTCAGAAGAAGAAAATACATCAAAATGGTAGAATTTAGTAAAAGTATGCAAAGAGGACCAAGTTGCTGCTTTGCAAATCTGGTCAACCGAAGCTTCATTCCTAAACGCCCAGGAAGTAGAAACTGACCTAGTAGAATGAGCTGTAATTCTTTGAGGCGGAGTTTTACCCGACTCAACATAGGCAAGATGAATTAAAGATTTCAACCAAGATGCCAAAGAAATGGCAGAAGCTTTCTGGCCTTTTCTAGAACCGGAAAAGATAACAAATAAACTAGAAGTCTTACGGAAAGATTTCGTAGCTTCAACATAATATTTCAAAGCTCTAACAACATCCAAAGAATGCAACGATTTCTCCTTAGAATTCTTAGGATTAGGACATAATGAAGGAACCACAATTTCTCTACTAATGTTGTTGGAATTCACAACTTTAGGTAAAAATTCAAAAGAAGTTCGCAACACCGCCTTATCCTAATGAAAAATCAGAAAAGGAGACTCACAAGAAAGAGCAGATAATTCAGAAACTCTTCTGGCAGAAGAGATGGCCAAAAGGAACAAAACTTTCCAAGAAAGTAATTTAATGTCCAATGAATGCATAGGTTCAAACGGAGGAGCTTGAAGAGCTCCCAAAACCAAATTCAAACTCCAAGGAGGAGAAATTGACTTAATAACAGGTTTTATACGAACCAAAGCTTGTACAAAACAATGAATATCAGGAAGAATAGCAATCTTTCTGTGAAAAAGAACAGAAAGAGCAGAGATTTGTCCTTTCAAAGAACTTGCGGACAAACCCTTATCTAAACCATCCTGAAGAAACTGTAAAATTCTCGGTATTCTAAAAGAATGCCAAGAAAAATGATGAGAAAGACACCAAGAAATATAAGTCTTCCAGACTCTATAATATATCTCTCGAGATACAGATTTACGAGCCTGTAACATAGTATTAATCACAGAGTCAGAGAAACCTCTTTGACCAAGAATCAAGCGTTCAATCTCCATACCTTTAAATTTAAGGATTTCAGATCCTGATGGAAAAAAGGACCTTGTGACAGAAGGTCTGGTCTTAACGGAAGAGTCCACGGTTGGCAAGAGGCCATCCGGACAAGATCCGCATACCAAAACCTGTGAGGCCATGCCGGAGCTACCAGCAGAACAAACGAGCATTCCTTCAGAATCTTGGAGATTACTCTTGGAAGAAGAACTAGAGGCGGAAAGATATAGGCAGGATGATACTTCCAAGGAAGTGATAATGCATCCACTGCCTCCGCCTGAGGATCCCGGGATCTGGACAGATACCTGGGAAGTTTCTTGTTTAGATGGGACGCCATCAGATCTATTTCTGGAAGTTCCCACATTTGAACAATTTGAAGAAATACCTCTGGGTGAAGAGACCATTCGCCCGGATGCAACGTTTGGCGACTGAGATAATCCGCTTCCCAATTGTCTATACCTGGGATATGAACCGCAGAGATTAGACAGGAGCTGGATTCCGCCCAAACCAAAATTCGAGATACTTCTTTCATAGCCAGAGGACTGTGAGTCCCTCCTTGATGATTGATGTATGCCACAGTTGTGACATTGTCTGTTTGAAAACAAATGAACGATTCTCTCTTCAGAAGAGGCCAAAACTGAAGAGCTCTGAAAATTGCACGGAGTTCCAAAATATTGATCGGTAATCTCACCTCCTGAGATTCCCAAACTCCTTGTGCCGTCAGAGATCCCCACACAGCTCCCCAACCTGTGAGACTTGCATCTGTTGAAATTACAGTCCAGGTCGGAAGCACAAAAGAAGCCCCCTGAATTAAACGATGGTGATCTGTCCACCATGTTAGAGAGTGTCGAACAATCGGTTTTAAAGATATTAATTGAGATATCTTTGTGTAATCCTTGCACCATTGCTTCAGCATACAGAGCTGAAGAGGTCGCATGTGAAAACGAGCAAAGGGGATCGCGTCCGATGCAGCAGTCATAAGACCTAGAATTTCCATGCATAAGGCTACCGAAGGGAATGATTGTGACTGAAGGTTTCGACAAACTGCAATCAATTTTAGACATCTCTTGTCTGTTAAAGACAGAGTCATGGACACTGAATCCATCTGGAAACCCAGAAAGGTTACCCTTGTCTGAGGAATCAAAGAACTTTTTGGTAAATTGATCCTCCAACCATGATCTTGAAGAAACAACACAAGTCGATTCGTATGAGATTCTGCTAAATGTAAAGACTGAGCAAGTACCAAGATATCGTCCAAATAAGGAAATACCACAATACCCTGTTCTCTGATTACAGACAGAAGGGCACCGAGAACCTTTGTAAAAATTCTTGGAGCTGTAGCTAGGCCAAACGGCAGAGCCACAAACTGGTAATGCTTGTCCAGAAAAGAGAATCTCAGGAACTGATAATGATCTGGATGAATCGGAATATGCAGATATGCATCCTGTAAATCTATTGTGGACATATAATTCCCTTGCTGAACAAAAGGCAAGATAGTCCTTACAGTTACCATCTTGAACGTTGGTATTCTTACATAACGATTCAATATTTTTAGATCCAGAACTGGTCTGAAGGAATTCTCCTTCTTTGGTACAATGAAGAGATTTGAATAAAACCCCATCCCCTGTTCCGGAACTGGAACCGGCATAATTACTCCAGTCAACTCTACATCTGAAACACATTTCAGAAATGCTTGAGCTTTTACTGGATTTACTGGGACACGGGAAAGAAAAAATCTCTTTGCAGGAGGTCTTATCTTGAATCCAATTCTGTACCCTTCTGAAACAATGCTCTGAATCCAAAGATTGTGAACAGAATTGATCCAAATTTCCTTGAAAAAACGTAACCTGCCCCCTACCAGCTGAGCTGGAATGAGGGCCGCACCTTCATGTGGACTTAGAAGCAGGCTTTGCCTTTCTAGCTGGCTTGGATTTATTCCAGACTGGAGATGGTTTCCAAACTGAAACTGCTCCTGAGGATGAAGGATCAGGCTTTTGTTCTTTGTTGAAACGAAAGGAACGAAAACGATTATTAGCCCTGCTTTTACCTTTAGATTTTTTATCCTGTGGTAAAAAAGTTCCTTTCCCACCAGTAACAGTTGAAATAATGGAATCCAACTGAGAACCAAATAATTTGTTACCCTGGAAAGAAATGGAAAGTAAAGTAGATTTAGAAGCCATATCAGCATTCCAAGTTTTAAGCCATAAAGCTCTTCTAGCTAAAATAGCTAGAGACATAAACCTGACATCAACTCTGATAATATCAAAAATGGCATCACAGATACAATTATTAGCATGCTGTAGAAGAATAATAATATCATGAGAATCATGATGTGTTACTTGTTGCGCTAAAGTTTCCAACCAGAAAGTTGAAGCTGCAGCAACATCAGCCAAAGATATAGCAGGTCTAAGAAGATTACCTGAACACAGATAAGCTTTTCTTAGAAAGGATTCAATTTTCCTATCTAAAGGATCCTTAAACGAAGTACCATCTGACGTAGGAATAGTAGTACGTTTAGCAAGGGTAGAAATAGCCCCATCAACTTTAGGGATTTTGTCCCAAAATTCTAATCTGTCAGACGGCACAGGATATAATCGCTTAAAACGTTTAGAAGGAGTAAATGAATTACCCAATTTATCCCATTCTTTGGAAATTACTGCAGAAATAGCATTAGGAACAGGAAAAACTTCTGGAATAACCACAGGAGCTTTAAATACCTTATCCAAACGTTTAGAATTAGTATCAAGAGGACCAGAATCCTCTATTTCTAAAGCAATTAGTACTTCTTTAAGTAAAGAACGAATAAATTCCATTTTAAATAAATATGAAGATTTATCAGCATCAACCTCTGAGACAGAATCCTCTGAACCAGAAGAGTCATCAGAATCAGAATGATGATGTTCATTTAAAAATTCATCTGTAGGGAGAAAAGTTTTAAAAGATTTTTTACGTTTACTAGAAGGAGAAATAACAGACATAGCCTTCTTTATGGATTCTGAAACAAAATCTCTTATATTATCAGGAACATTCTGCACCTTAGATGTTGAAGGAACTGCAACAGGCAATGGTACTTTACTAAAGGAAATATTATCTGCTTTAACAAGTTTGTCATGACAATCAATACAAACAACAGCTGGAGGAATAGCTACCAAAAGTTTACAGCAGATACGCTTAGCTTTGGTAGATCCAGCACTAGACAGCGATTTTCCTGTAGTATCTTCTGGCTCAGATGCAACGTGAGACATCTTGCAATATGTAAGAGAAAAAACAACATATATATATAAAGCAAAATTGATCAAATTCCTTAAATGACAGTTTCAGGAATGGGAAAAAATGCCAAAGAACAAGCTTCTAGCAACCAGAAGCAATGAAAAATGAGACTTAAATAATGTGGAGACAAAAGCGACGCCCATATTTTTCGCGCCAATAAGACGCCCACATTATTTGGCACCTAAATGCTTTTTGGCGCCAAAATGACGCCACATCCGGAACGCCGACATTTTTGGCGCAAAATAACGTCAAAAAATGACGCAACTTCAGGCGACACGTATGACGCCGGAAACGGAAACGAATTTTTTGCGCCAAAAAAGTCCGCGCCAAGAATGACGCAATAAAATGAAGCATTTTCAGCCCCCGCGAGCCTAACAGCCCACAGGGAAGAGTCAAATTTTTGAAGGTAAGAAAAAATGATTAAATCAAATGCATTATCCCAAATATGAAACTGACTGTCTGAAAATAAGGAAAGTTGAACATTCTGAGTCAAGGCAAATAAATGTTTGAATACATATATTTAGAACTTTATAAATAAAGTGCCCAACCATAGCTTGGAGTGTCACAGAAAATAAGATTTACTTACCCCAGGACACTCATCTACATGTTTGTAGAAAGCCAAACCAGTACTGAAACGAGAATCAGCAGAGGTAATGGTATATATAAGAGTATATCGTCGATCTGAAAAGGGAGGTAAGAGATGAATCTCTACGACCGATAACAGAGAACCTATGAAATAGACCCCGTAGAAGGAGATCACTGCATTCAAATAGGCAATACTCTCCTCACATCCCTCTGACATTCACTGCACGCTGAGAGGAAAACCGAGCTCCAACTTGCTGCGGAGCGAATATCAACGTAGAATCTAGCACAAACTTACTTCACCACCTCCATCGGAGGCAAAGTTTGTAAAACTGAATTGTGGGTGTGGTGAGGGGTGTATTTATAGGCATTTTGAGGTTTGGGAAACTTTGCCCCTCCTGGTAGGAATGTATATCCCATACGTCACTAGCTCATGGACTCTTGCTAATTACATGAAAGAAATGGAGGATACATAAGCTTATGCCATGTTACTCTCTATATTATCCATTAATTTTGGTATACTCTGTAAATGCATTTCTATGTAAGTCTGTACATGACTATGTGCCACTTGTAACTTGGCAGTCAATATTTGTTGTGCCTTTTTAAAAATACTCAATTAAAGAATTTAAAATAAAAAAAAAAAAAATATTTTACATACTGTAAAATATTCTAAATAATTCATATAATATATTTATATTTTTTACATAGCTGTGTTCTTTACATATAAAAATATATATTTTTCATTATTAATTATATACTTATTTATATATGTGATAAAGTTAATATAAAATAGATAGCTACACCTATATAGCTATAGGAATAGATTTACAGGTATAGGTATACACAGATATATATATATATATATATATATATATATACATTTACAATAAAAAGGACATTATCATGTAAACGAAGAACACTGGAATGCAAAATATGTACAGTACATATAACGTTAAACACATAAATACTTAAATACATATGTACGCACATGTATACACATATACAGTACACATTCGTGCTGCGGAATCTGTTGGTGCTCTACAAATAACCGATAATAATATACATACATATATACACATATTTAGACATATACAGTATATGTCAAATCCCTTTGCAGCCCTGTTTGTTTCAATCACCTTATACCATATATCTTCGTGAACTTATAACTTTTTTAATATAATTTTTTCATCAGATAGTGTTCATTTAAGTGTAATTTTACTTTTAAGTGTATTTATGTTGTGTTTAGTGCAACTTTAATCCTCCCCTACCCTTTATGCAAGCTATCAAGCGAACGCGTATACTTTCAATTCGTAATAAGCCTGCTATTTCCGATGTGTGCAAAAAGCAGACAAAAACCTGATAATGCTTGCGCGCAACAGATAGCACTCCACTATTAATCTAGCCCTAAATCTACTGTTTCAAATGCTGAAATAAGTTTAAAGGATGGAATTGTAATCAATTGAATACACTCCAGCAAGTTAAATGGAACATTGGGAACAAATTAAAGGGGAGAACTTTTTTTGGTAAACCTTTCTTTAATACCAGGTCAAAGTATAATGAACCAGGCACTTGATTGTATTCCACTTGGAATCTAGATCATTATCTTCATACATTTTGACTTGGGAGAGTTTAAACACAATTACTTGTGGGTAGTGATGTCGCAAACCTAAATTTTTCCGTTCGCGAACGGCGGGCGCGAACTTCCGCAACTGTTTGCGAACAGGCAAACCGGGCAAACCGCCATAGACTTCAATAGGCAGGCGAATTTTAAAACCCACAGGGACTCTTTTTGGCCACAATAGTGATGGAAAAGTTGTTTCAAGGGTACTAACACCTGGACTGTGGCATGCCGGAGGGGGATCCATGGCAAAACTCCCATGGAAAATTACATAGTTGATGCAGAGTCTGGTTTTAATCCATAAAGGGCATAAATCACCTAACATTGCTAAATTGTTTGGAATAACGTGCTTTAAAACATCAGGTATGATGTTGTATCTATCAGGTAGTGTAAGGGTTACGCCCGCTTCACAGTGACAGACCAAACTCCCCGTTTAAAGGGACAGTCTACACCAGAATTGTTATTGTTTCAAAAGATAGATAATCCCTTTATTACCCATTTCCCAGTTTTGCATAACTAACACATTTATAATAATATACTTTTAACCTCTGTGATTATCTTGTATCTAAGCCTCTGCAAACTGCCCCTTTTTCAGTTCTTTTGACAGACTTGCAGTCTAGCCAATCAGTGCCTGCTCCCAGATAACTTCTCGTGCACGAGCACAGTGTTATCTATATGAAATACGTGAACTAACACCCTCTAGTGGTGAAAAACTGTTAAAATGCAATCTGAAAGAGGTGGGCTTAAAGGTCTAAGGTGGGCTTCAAGGTCTAAGGTGACACTGTGCCCTGGCCAGCAGGCACTGAAACGCACACGTGTGAAGGAAACTGACTGCGATTATTTAACACAGTCAAAAAAGTGTTGTTTTTTTTAAATATACACTACTGTTACACCAGATATGAGTTGCACTGGGGTGACACTGTGCCCTGGCAGGCAGGCACTGAAACGCACACGTGTGAAGGAAACTGACTGCTATTATTTAACACAGTCAAAAAAGTGTTGTTTTTTTTTAAATCTACACTACTGTTACACCAGATATGAGTTGCACTGGGGTGACACTGTGCCCTGGCAGGCAGGCACTGAAACGCACACGTGTGAAGGAAACTGACTGCTATTATTTCACAGTCAAAAAAGTGTTTTTTTAAATCTACACTACTGTTACACCAGATATGAGTGGTGGCACTGGGCAAGTGGGCACAGTATACGCTGTGAGCCTGACACACACGCTGGCAGGCAGGCAACTGCAATTAGATTACACAGAAAAAAAAAAAAAAGCAGACTGATGTTCTAGCCCTAAAAAGGGCTTTTTGGGGTGCTGTCCTTACAGCAGAGATCAGATGAGTCCTTCAGGACTGTAGTGGACACTGAATACACTAGCCTAGCTATCGATTTCCCTATTAAATCAGCAGCAGCTACACTGTCCCTCCTCTCACTAAGAATGCAGCTTCCAAATTAATCTAAAATGGATGCTGTCCAGGAGGTAGGAGGGTCTGGGAGGGAGGGTCTGCTGCTGATTGGCTGGAATGTGTCTTCTGACTGTGAGGTACAGGGTCAAAGTATTACTCAATAATGACGAATAGGGGGCGGATCGAACATTGCATATGTTCGCCCACCGCGGCGAACACGAACAAGCTATGTTTGCCGGGAACTATTCGCAGGTGAACTATTCGCGACATCACTACTTGTGGGTGCTATATTAATTAAGTGACTAATTAAAGTAGAAAACCAATAATATATCTTAAAACTTGTATGGAGTTGATTCATTGGGGCCGATTTATTAAAGTGCGGATGGACATGATACGATGTAGCATACGCTGTCGGCATTTATCATTGCACAAGCAGTTCTTGTGCAATGCCGCCTCCTGCAGATTCGCGGCTAGGGGGGTCAATTCCGCGGAAGACTAAAGGCTTGCGCGGAAACAAGGGCATCAAGCTTGATAATTCGCCCCCATTGCATCTAAAATTAGTATAATTGGTTATTTAGATGAATGGATTGAAACTACTTTTAAGAAAGTTAATAACTGCATTCCATTGATATCAGTGACAACTTTCCCATTAAGCAATGCAGTTAACTACTCTTTAATGGAAAACTTACTGGCTGGTAAAAATACTCGGAACTGACATCCTCTTAATAAGTTAAATTATGTTTAAAGGGACATGATACACAGCTATTAAAGCACTTGAAAGGGGTGCAGCATAGATGTAAAAAAATGACTAAAAATATCACCTGAACATCTCTATTTAAAAAGTAAGCTATTTTACCTCAAAATTTACTAAGTGTTCACCCACCATTGTAAAGAAACTTTAAGCAGCCAACCAGGATGCTAGTCCCAGGACTTGCAAGGGAGTGTGCATCTGGTCTTGTGCAGGCACAGCCATGTTCTTTTCCTATTCAGTTTAAGGAAGTTTACTATGAAATCTCACAAGATTTCAGTGAAATTTCATGAGATCACAGCAAAGCAAAACATGACCTCAGCACTGCTGATGCTAAATGGCTGTTGTCCTTTAAAACTTTCAGTATTTATTTGTCTTTTATCTTAAATCTGAAAATCATAGTTTTTCTACTGCACCTAGAGAGGATGAAGTGCATTCTGGGGCATAAGAAAGTTGACCTTCCTACACGCTGCAAAATAATTGCTTGATATGTGCAGAAGTACAGTTTTGTATCCGTACTAGATTGATCGATAAATTCGGTTCGCTTTATTTTGTTTTGATTCGGGCTATAAAAAAATTCAGTTCGAGACATTCAGCATAATTTGGTATGTGTCGGTAATTCGGTTTTGGGATTTATTTGTGTCATACTAAATTTTGAAATTCGGATGCCTTTGAAACCGTTACCAAATTATTATTAATGTCAGACCGAATCTTTATTACGGACCGAATCATTATTTCTAACTTATGTTCTGGCGATTACCGAAACAAAATTATGTTAAATCGCTGCCGCCACCCATGCCGCCACTAAATAAAGCTATTAACCCCTAAATTGCTGCCCCCACATCACTAACACTACCTAAACCTATTAACCCCTAAACCGCCACCCCCACATCGCCAACACTAACTAAATAACGAAATAAAGTTATTAACCACGAAACCGCAATTCTCTAACATCGCCGACACGAACTAAACCTTTTAACCCCTAAACCGCACCCCCCAGATCGCCAACACTACCTAAAGCTATTAACCCCTAAACCGACATTTCCAAACATCGTCAACACTAAATAAATCACTAAATAAAGTATTAACCCCTAAACAGCTGTTCCCCAACATCGCAGACACTAACTAAAACTATTAACCCCTAAACCGCACCCCTCCCACATCGCCAACTCTACCTAAAACTATTAACCCCTAAAGCGCAGTTCCCAAACATCGCCAACACTAACTAAACCTATTAACCCCTAAACCGCAGTTCCCAGACATCGCCAACACTAACTAAACCTATTAACCCCTAAACCGCACCCCCCACATCGCTAACACTAACTAAACCTATTAATTAACCCCTAAACCGCCGGCCCCCACATCGCAACAACCTAAATTAAACTATATTAACCCCTAAACCTAACACCCCCTAACTTTAACATAATTTAAATATACCTAAATTAAAGTTTAAATTATTAACTAAATAATACTTGTTTAAATCTAAATACAAAGTAACTTACCTGTGAAATGAAACCTAAGATAGCTACAATATAACTAATAGTTATATTGTAGCTAGCTTAGTTTTTATTTTTATTTCACAGGTAAGTTATTTATTTTAACTAGGTAAACTAGTTAGTAAAAAAAATAGTTATTATTAACTATTTACTAACTACCTAGTTAAAATAAATACAAACTTACCTGTGAAATAAAAATAAAACCTAAGCTGCCTTACACTAAAACCTAACATTACAAAAAAAAATCCCACTAAAATTAAAAAAAAAAATACCATTACAAAAAATAACAAATGAAATTATCCAAAACGATAAAAATTATTACTATTCTAATACCCCAAAATAAAAAAAATCCCTAATCTATAATAAACTACCAAGGGCCTTTTGTAGGGCATTGCCCTTAAGTTAACAGCCCTTTTGCTAAAAAAGAAAAACACAAAGACCCACTAACATTACAAACCCCCACCCCCCAAACCCACAAAATAAAAATAAAGTTAAACCTAATCTACCCATTGCCCTGAAAAGGGCATTTGTATGGGCACTGCCCTTAAAATGGCATTCAGCTCTTTTAAGAGTGCCCACCTTAATCTAAAAAAAACCACCCCAAAACGAAAAAGAAATTATACAAAATAACAAACCAATTATAAAAATAATAAAAATTATTCCTATTCTAATACCCATTTTTTTAAAAAAACCCAAAATAAAAAAGCTAATCTATAATAAACTACCAATAGAACTTAGACAAAATAAAAAAAGTATCTAAAAAACCTAATCTACCCATTGCCCTGAAAAGTACATTTGTATGGGCATTGCCCTGAAAAGGGCATTCAGCTCTTTTACTGCCCTCAAAAGGGCATTCAGCTCTTTTAAGAGTGCCCACCATAATTTAAAAAAAAAAACACTCCTAAAAAACCTTAAAAAAACCTAACACTAACCCTTTTTTAGGTACTCACAGTTGTTAAAGTCCCGCTTGAATGATCTTCATCCTGGCGGTTCCATCTTCTTCCAGGATTTAGGGACCGTCATCTTCTTCATCTCTGCAGAGGTGGAGCGGCGATGAGCAGAGGCGCAGTTGCAGGCCGAAGTCCGGGAGGAGGTCCCGACGGGGGTCCATCGATCCAACATGGAGGTCCTCTTCATGCAATCAAATCAGCCAATAAAATGAGAGCTGCTTAAATCCTATTGGCTTATTTGAACAGCCAATAGGATTTTAGCAGCCCTAATTCCTATTGGCTGATTCAAATTTTTCAGCCAATAGGAATGCAATGGTACCCCCAGTATAAAAGGGGTACCTTGCATTTGAATCCTCAGTGTGCGACGGACGATCGCATGAAGAGGACCTCCACATGTGATTGATGGACCTCCGCCTGGACCTCCTCCCGGACTTCGGCCTGGACCTCCGCCTCCACGCATCGCCGCTCTGCCTCTGCAGAGATGAAGAAGATGCCGGTCCCGTGATGGATGAAGATGGAGCCGTCTGGATGAAGATGGAACCGCCGGGATGAAGATCGTTCAAGCGGGACTTCAACAACTGTGAGTACCTAAAGAGGGGTTAGTGTTAGGTTTTTTTTTAAGGTTTTTTTGGGTGTTTGTTTTTAGATTAGGATGGGCACTTTTAAAAAAGGCTGAATGCCCTTTTAAGGGCAGTAAAAGAGCTGTATGCCCTTTTCAGGACAATGCCCATACAAATGCCCTTTTTAAGGGCAATGGGTAGATTAGTTTTTTTTAGATAGTTTTTTTATTTTGTGGGTTTGAGGGGGTGGAGGTTTAACTTAGGGCAATGCCCTACAAACGGCCCTTTTAAAGACTATTGGTATTTTATTATAGATTAGGTTTTTTATTTTGGGGTGTTTTTTTTTTTTAAATGGGTATTAGAATAGGCATAATTTTTATTATTTTTGATAATTTGTTTGTTATTTTGTGTAATGGGTTTTTTTTTTTTTTTTCGTTTTGGGGTGGGGTTTTTTTAGATTAGGGTGGGCACTCTTAAAAGAGCTAAATGCCCTTTTAAGGGCAGTAAAATAGCTCATTACCCTTTTAAGGGCAATGCCCATACAAATTCCCTTTTCAGGGCAATGGGTAGATTAGGTTTAACTTGATTTTTATTTTGTGGGTTTGGGGGTGGGGGTTTATAATGTTAGTGGGTCTTTGTGTTTTTCTTTTTTAGCAAAAGAGCTGTTAGCTTTAGGGCAATGCCCTACTAAAGACCCTTTTAAGGGCCAACAAAAGGCCCTTTTAAAGGCCCTTGTTACTTTATTTTAGATTAGGGATTTTTTTTTATTTTGGGATGGGGTTTTTTTTTAAAAAAAGGTGTATTAGAATAGGAATAATTTTTATTGTTTTGGATAATTTTTGTTATTTTTTGTTATGGTAGGTTTTTTTTATTTTGTAATGTTATGTTTTAGTGTAAGGCAGCTCAGGATTTATTTTTTTCACAGGTAAATTTGTATTTATTTCAACTAGGTAGTAAATAGTTAATAATAACTACTTTTTACTAACTAATCTACCTAGTTAAAATAAATAACTTACCTGTGAAATAAAAATAAAACCTAAACTAGCTACAATATTACTATTAGTTATATTGTAGCTAGCTTAGGTTTTATTTCACAGGTAAGTACAATTAGTTAATAATTGTAACTTTAATTTAGTTAATTATGTTTAATTATGTTAAAGTTTAATTATGTTAAAGTTAGGGGGTGTTAAGGTTTAGGGATAGGTTTAGGGTTAGGGTTAGGTTTAAAGTTAGGGGGTGTTAGATTTAGGGGTAGTGATGTCGCGAACCGCCATAGACTTCAATAGACTTCAATAGGCAGGTGAATTTTAAAACCCACAGGGACTCTTTCTGGCCATAATAGTGATGGAAAAGTTGTTTCAAGGGCACTAACACCTGGACTGTGGCATGCCGGAGGGGGATCCATAGCAAAACTCCCATGGAAAATTACATAGTTGATGCAGAGTCTGGTTTTAATCCATAAAGGGCATAAATCACCTAACATTCCTAAATTGTTTGGAATAACGTGCTTTAAAACATCAGGTATGATGTATCGATCAGGTAGTGTAAGGGTTACGTGTAAGGGTTACGCCCGCTTCACAGTGCGCAGTGTAGGGGATATACCTGCCCT
Organism: Bombina bombina; assembly: GCF_027579735.1. Classification (NCBI taxonomy): domain Eukaryota; kingdom Metazoa; phylum Chordata; class Amphibia; order Anura; family Bombinatoridae; genus Bombina; species Bombina bombina. The sequence continues at coordinate 1,075,860,929 of NC_069504.1, forward strand.
GACCATGCTTTGCAGACCAGGTATCAGTGGTCAGATGGACCCTTGCCCCAACACTGTGTGCCAGACATGCCATTATAGCAGACTTATATGGCTTTGGCATTGCTTTTTGGAAATTAGAAGGCTGCTAAATGCCACTGCGCACCACACGTGTTTTATGCCCAGCAGTGAAGGGGTTAATTAGGGAGCATGTAGGCACTAGGCAGCTTGTAGAATTAATTTTAGCTTAAGTGTAGTGTAGTAGACAACCCAAAGTATTGATCTAGGCCCATTTTGGTATATTTCATGCCACCATTTCACCGCCAAATGCGATCAAATAAAAAAAAATTGTTCACTTTTTCACAAACTTTAGGTTTCTCACAGAAATTATTTACAAACAACTTATGCAATTATGGCATAAATGGTTGTAAATGCTTCTCTCGGATCCCCTTTGTTCAGAAATAGCAGACTTATATGGCTTTGGGGTTGCTTTTTGGTAATTAGAAGGCTGCTAAATGCCACTGCGCACCACACGTGTTTTATGCACAGCAGTGAAGGGGTTAATTAGGGAGCATGTAGGGAGCTTGTAGAGTTAATTTTAGCTTAAGTGTAGTGTAGTAGACAACCCAAAGTATTGATCTAGGCCCATTTTGGTATATTTCATGCCACCATTTCACGGCCAAATGCGATCAAATTTAAAAAAAAACTTAAATTTTTTCGCAATTTTAGCTTTCTCACTGAAATTATTTACAAACAGCGTGTGCAATTATGGCACAAATGGTTGTAAATGCTTCTCTGGGATCCCCTTTGTTCAGAAATAGCAGACATATATGACTTTGGCGTTGCTTTCTGGTAATTAGAAGGCCGCTAAATGCTGCTGCGCATCACACGTGTATTATGGCTAGCAGTGAAGGGGTTAATTAGGTAGTTTGTAGGGAGCTTGCAGGGTTAATTTTAGCTTTAGTGTAGAGATCAGCCTCCCACCTGACACATCAGACCCCCTGATCCCTCCCAAACAGCTCCCTTCCCTCCCCCACCCCACAATTGTCCCTGCCATCTTAAGTACTGGCCGAAAGTCTGCCAGTACTAAAATAAAAGGTTTTTAAAGGGATACTAAACCCAATTTTTTTATTTCATGATTCAGATAGAGCCTGAGATTTTAAGCACCTTTCTAATTTACTCCTATTATCAATTTTTCTTTGTTCTCATGCTATCTTGATTTGAAAAAGCAGTACTGTAAGCTTTAGAGCCAGACCATTTTTTGTTCAGCACATGGGTAGCACTTGCTGATTTGTGGCTAAATGTAGCAAACCAATCAGCAGCTCTACCAAGGTGCTAAACTAAAAAATGGGCCGGCTGATAACCTTTTATTACTGCCTTTTCAAATCAAGATAACATAAGAACAAAGAAAAATTGATAATAGTAGTAAATTAGAAAGTTGCTTAAAATTGCACGCTCTATCTGAATCATGAAAGAAAAAAATGAGGGGTTAGTATCCCTTTATTTTTTTTTTAGCATATTTACATATGCTGTGGTGTAGCATCCCCCCTTAGCCCCCAACCACCCTGATCCCCCCCAAAACAGCTCTCTAACCCTCCCCATCTGCCTTATTGGCGGCCATCTTGGTTACTGGCAGCTGTCTGCTATTATTTCACAGTCAAAAAAGTTTTTTTTTTTTTAAATGTACACTACTGTTACACCAGATATGAGTGGTGGCACTGGGCAAGTGGGTACAGTATACGCTGTGAGCCTGACACACACGCTGGCAGGCTAGCAGGCAACTGCAATTAGATTACACAGGAAAAAAAAAAAAAAGCAGACTGATGTTCTAGCCCTAAAAAGGGCTTTTGGGGTGCTGTCCTTACAGCAGAGATCAGATGAGTCCTTCAGGACTGTAGCGGACACTGAATACACTAGCCTAGCTATCGATTTCCCTAT